>NW_028176087.1:0-15000 GCF_949987555.1 Borostomias antarcticus
AGCTGCTTCCATTCAGACTGACGCTCCCCTTCATTACGGCTTATTATCCAGAGGTAGACAGCTGCCCCCTGCTCTCCACACGCTCACTCACACACACACACACACACTCACACACACACACACACACACACTCACACACACACACACACACACACACACACACACACACTCACGCTCACACACACACACACACACACACACACACACACACACACACGCTCACACACACACACACACACACACACGTCATTATACTCCCTTCTCCGTGGCTCTCTCAAAGCCACCCCCCCCCCCCTATGAGACACAGTGGAATCATGCCTGTGTGTAAAACAGGGAACTGTCTGTGTATGTCTCTCTTCCATCAGAGTTGGCACTGTGTATAACATGCTCTCTCTCTCCTCTCTGATCTCTCCTCTTTCATCTCTCTCTCTCCGCTCTCTCTCCTCTTCACCCTCTCTCTCTCAACCTTCCACGTTCCTCCACCGCACACTTTCTCTCTCTCTGCTCCCCTCCTCTCTACCTCCCTGTCTCTGCTCTCTCTCTCCTCCCTACCTCCTCTGTCTCTCTGGTCTCTCTCTCCTCCCAACCTCTTCTCTCTCTCTGCTCTCTCCCTCCTCTCTACCTCCCTGTCTCTGCTCTCTCTCTCCTCCCTACCTCCTCTCTCTCTGCCCTCTCTCTCTCCTCTCTACCTCCTCTCTCTCTGCTCTCTCTCTCCTCCCTACCTCCCTGTCTCTGGTCTCTCTCTCCTCCCTACCTCCTCTCTCTCTGGTCTCTTTTGCCTCCCTACCTCCTCTCTCTCTGCTCTCTCTTCTTTACCTCCCTCTCTTCTGTCCTCTCTCTCTCTCCCTCTGTCTTTCTCTCCATCTCTCTCTCTGCTCCCTCTCCTCTCCACCTCCCTCTCTTCTTTCTCTTCTCTCTCCTCCCTACATCCCTCTCTCTCTCTCTCTTCTCCCCCTCTCCTCTCTACCTCCCTGTCTTCCTTCTCTCTTCTCTCCTCCGTCGGTCCAGCTGTTGTCGGCGCTGCAGAAGGACGATCAGTCTCGCAGACAGAGGCTCCGTAGCAAGCTGGAGCAGGTCATCGACACCATGAACCTCGCCAGCTGAGAACCGACCAATCGCAGGGCTTCCCTTGACCTCCGACCCCCCCCCCCCCATCCCCCCGCGACCCAAACACCACGCGTAAAGGACTGCAAGCACACAAGCAGCGCACTGGAGAGACAAGCAGCGAGTAGAGACAGAGCTAGAACTGATCTCGCCTGTTCCCCCCCCGAACCCCCCCCCCCCCCCATTCCTCATGGATGACGCCTCAGGAGTTAGGAAAACAATTCTCCCCCCAGATCTCAGTTGGTCCCCCATGTTGGTATCTACAAACCCAGGACTAGAGCTGAACACCTTCTGGTACCAACACATCCAGGACTAGAGCTGAATATCGTCCGGTATCTACACATCTTAAAAACCAGAGCTGGAACTGAACACCTACTGGTACCAACACATCCAGGACTAGAGCCGAACACCTTCTGGTACCAACACATCCAGGACTAGAGCCGAACACCTTCTGGTACCAACACATCCAGGACTAGAGCCGAACACCTTCTGGTACCAACACATCCAGGACTAGAGCGGAACACCTTCTGGTACCAACACATCCAGGACTAGAGCCGAACACCTTCTGGTACCAACACATCCAGGACTAGAGCCGAACACCTTCTGGTACCAACACATCCAGGACTAGAGCCGAACACCTTCTGGTACCAACACATCCAGGACTAGAGCCGAACACCTTCTGGTACCAGCACATCCAGGACTAGAGCCGAACACCTTCTGGTACCAACACATCCAGGGCTAGAGCCGAACACCTTCTGGTACCAACATATCTGCATCTCCACTACGGGGGGAGGTAGGGGGAGGGGAGGCATCGGACACAGCATTGGGGAGGGAGTGTGGTGGAGAAAAGAACTCCAGGGTATAGGATCCCAACCCCCACGCCCTCCCCCACGAAGACAGAAACTCCCGATGGAAGCAACCCTCTCTCCGGTCACCAGGGACTCACTCCATGCGTTACTGTTTCAAAACGTCTTTGTTGATTCCATAACCGTACGATGTTGTTGTTGTTGTTGTTATGGACTTCCCTCCACTCTCCAGTGCTGTAACACTTGTGTTACTGAGGAATTTGCACAATTTACAAACAAGCTAAATCAAAAGAGGATATATGAAGTATATATAGATATATAAATACAAACTTCCTTTTTAAAGAAACATTATGAAAATAAGAGTTGAAAAAAGTTTTCAATATTAATGTACAGAGTACTTTGCGAGAAGGGTTTGATATTTCCAAGACTAGACCTTGAGGAGAACTTGTCCTGTGCCATGTTTGATTTGAATGTTGTTTAGTGCAAATACGTTTTTCTTCAGTTGAAATGTGATTAAACGGTTTCAGTGACTGAAGTTGAGCAGAAGAAAATATATCAGTGAAAAAATGGAGATAAAAAAAAAGAAAGAACAGTCACAACAAATGAATTCCTCCGAGACGTTCTGGGCTTTCCTTCCGTCCGTCGGGTCCAGTTAGAACAACACGGGAACCTGGTCAGGGTTCTATTAGAGATCATTTCAGATGTGCATCTGCACTTGATTGATCTGGCCTGCCGCAATGCAACCAGTGGGCTAGTCCAAACCCCAAATGCTATTTGACCCCCGTGAGCTGGGAATCTCAGTCTGTTGTTCCTGATTATTGATCACCAATCACCCAGGAGATCAATACAATAGTACTGGTTGAATCCCCGAAATCGAATACAGAAAGAACTGCATCTGTCTGCTATTGCAGAGCGTTAGCTTTAGCGCCCCAGAGCCTGTTGTCTGACTGACCTGGCCAGGCGGCCATCTTTGTCGTGTCCAGGTGCATCAGTGATGGTTGGATAACAACGCTGGCGTGATGAGTCACCTCTGTCTGAGACCCGCAAGCTTCCACTGGCTCTCTGCGCTTAACTAGAGAGTCCATCTCTCTCTGCTCTCTCTCTCTCTGGTCTCTCTCTCTCTCTCTCTCTCTCTCTGGTCTCTCTCTCTCTCTCTCTCTCTGGTCTCTCTCTCTCTCTCTCTCTCTCTCTACATCAGGTTCACTTGTCTCTTCCCAAGTCAGTGTTGTCTTTTTTATTCTTCTGTGGAGGTGGAGAAAAAGAGAATTTGAAGTGATGTCATCTGTGGTGTGAGACGAGGTCGTGACGAGGTCGTGACGAGGTCATGACATGTAGCTCAATAACTGTCAGTGTCCAGAACATGTGGAGGAGTTTGTTTTATTTATTAATCAGAAACCTGATGCTCTTTGTAGATGTTTTCTCTCTCTGTGTTTTGATGTTTGGCCCCTCAAGTCCCCCCCATGGCTCCGCATGAAGCCACAACATCAAAACAAACGCACTTCTTTCCCACAGTCCTGTGAGACTGACAGACGGATGACAGACGGATGACAGACGGATGAGGGCGGCGTGAGAAGACTGTCGTATTTGAAGAAGCTCAGACGTATTTCAGAGCTCATAACGAGGCTTAGAGATGTATTTTTCTTTCCGGAGAGATAGAGTAGGATAATCCATTCAGCTCCAGCGGTTCAGGATTCCAAACTGCCGATCTGATGACAGTGAAAGGACTATTTTTCTCTGTTTTTTTTCCTCTCTCATTATGATTGGCCACTTTATTGTGTAAAGATGAGAACCCAGGTTTTTCCAACAGAACACTTGTGATGGAAATGGTTTCATTCCTCTCTGTCCTGTTCTGCATAGCTGTGTTCTGGCCTGTTGGTTGCCAGGGAGACTGACAGGTACAGGTAGATGGACACACGGGTTTACAGACAGATGGACAGACAGAGATAGACAGACTGGCAGGCTGACAGACAGACAGACAGATGGACAGACAGAGATAGACAGACAGACAGACAGACAGACAGACAGACAGACAGACAGACAGACAGACAGAGATAGACAGACTGGCAGACAGACAGATGGACAGACAGACAGACAGACAGATGGACAGACAGACAGACAGACAGACAGACAGACAGACAGACAGACAGAGATAGACAGACTGGCAGACAGACAGATGGACAGACAGATGGACAGACAGCGATAGACAGACTGGCGGACAGATGGACAGACAGAGATAGACAGACTGGCAGGCTGACAGACAGATGGACAGACAGACTGGCAGACAGGCAGATGGACAGACAGAGACAGACAGGCTGACAGACAGACGGACAGACAGACAGACTGGCAGACAGACAGACAGAAAGACAGAGCTTTCCTTTTGAGTGCCTTACCAGCTCCCTATCTTCTTTTCTACCCCCTACTCCCTCTCCCCTCCGCTCCCTTTTCTCCTCCCCCCTCTCCCCCCTTCCCACAACCCCGCTGTGGCCCGGCCTTCACCCAGAATGCAACACCTGTCAGCACCCGCTCAAAGACTCCCACACAGACTCCTCCCTCTCAGCTGAGCTGCTTCCTCTCTCTCTCTCTCTCTGTCTGTCTGTCTGTATCTCTCTATCTCTCTCTCTTTCTCTCTCTGTTCATCATCTCTGTGGCATTCTGGGAAGCAGAGTCATTCCTGCCTTCAAAGTGAGTTTCAGAGAAAGGTGGATCAAACGTAAAAAAAAAAAACAAGACACAGATTTTAAAGAAAAATGTTAAAAGTTTTTTTAAAAAATAAATAAATTGTTTTAATACTTTATGAACTCTGATACCTTTTTAAAAGTGTCAGAGTTGAAACTACCGTGACAGGGTTAGCCGTTTCATGTGAGTGTACATATTCTGCTCTTTCCTATTTTGCAGATTTATTATGTGTAAATAGAAGCTGTGGAGGAGAGATTAAAGATGTTTTGCTACGCTTGCGTCGAACGTGTCGTTATTATAAACGTCTCTTTCCGTGCGTGATCCGCGTACTCTGAGACACGATGACAAGCAAGGAGCTGCTTTTCTCAGGTCCCTGATTGTGACGAGGACGACAAGGACGATGATGATGATGAAGATGTTCCTCTCCTCCGTCAGCGAAGGCCGTCAGGGAGAAAAGTGTTTGTCGTTAGTTCCAATCCCACGCCCATCCACTCTAATTCAATTATCCTCCATTCAAGAGAGAACTCTTGATGAGGCCCTGATTGCAGGCCCAGGAACCTGTATTGAGGGCTTCGCTCACACACACACACACACACACACACACACTCACACACTCACTTAGCCGTAATAGTGTGATGTACGGCGCCACTTAGAACAGACAAACAGCACACCCTGCTTCACGTCTCTTCCTCTTTCTGTCTGTCGGTCTCTCTCTCTCGCTCTGTCCTTCCCTCCGCCCAGGTCTCTCTCTCTCCCTCTCTCTCTCTCTCTCTCTCTCTCCCTCCCTCCCTCTCTCTCTCTCTCTCTCTCTCTCTCCCTCTCTCCCTCTCTCTCTGTCTCTCTCTCTCAGTTTGTAGCTGCCTCTCTCCCTCTGCCTGAGAACATACCCTTCTGGCTGAGGGAGGGAGGGAGAGAGAGGCGTAACGTTTGACATCTGCGTCCACCGTCTCGGGGAAATGTCCCCTGTCTGTGGGACGCTCGTGGAGACGCTCTGGCTCGGTGGAACAACTAGTACTCGCTGTCTCATCTTCACTTTGAAAGAACCTGCCTATTTTCAGAAGCTTTTCTTATTCATCTGCTTCTTTCAATTTTCGCTTCTGAAACCCACTTTTGTTCTCGTTTCTAACTTTCTTGCCGTCTAACGTTTCTGTGTGCATTTTGCTGCGCAGTAGTACGTCCATAATTAGCATATCCCAGAATTCCATGCGGGCACACCTCAAACATTTGAACATCAAATCGGCCATTAACCCTTATTTACATTTAGTTTACAAATGTAGCATAGAGGTATGAGTCATGTATGAGCTATGTATTTGACTATGTATTTGACATGTATGAGCTATGTATTTGACTAGGTATTTGTATTTATGTCACACACACACTCGCACACACACTCACGCTTTCTCCCTCCCTCACACTCTCTTTCCTTCTCCCTCTTTCTCTCCCTCCCCCTCTCTTTATGTCTCTCTCTCTCCCTCCCCCTCTCTTTCTCTGTCTCTCTCTATCGCTCTTCCTCTCTTTCTGTCTCTCTCTCTCTCCCTCCCCCTCTCTTTCTCTGTCTCTCTCTCTCTCCCTCCCCCTCTCTTTCTCTGTCTCTCCCTCTCTCACCCCCTCCGTCTCTCTCTCTCCTGTGGTGGACTCTGAGAGAGGCAGGAGGGGGTCTTTGGTCTCTAAGCGTTTCATTTCACTCTTCCTCCTCCTCTTCCTCCTCCTCCTCCTCTCTGGACTCCCTGCTGCAGTTCTTGTCGCAGCAGGTACAACATGAGGACGCTGACACACGACACACACACACACACACACACACACACATTACATCACTTTTATCCAAAGTGACTCACAATATTTGCATTTAACGTAGGAAACGTCAGTGTACTACTACTCACCAGAACTCACAAGTGCCTCTCCTTTCTAAAACAAGTGACTAAGAGCATAATCTAGTGTTGAAGACAAAGTGAAGAATCGCAAACTAAAAATACAATAGGTGCTCATGAGGACAGATCCTGGTAGTACTTCTTGAAGAGATGAGTTTTGAGCCAACCAGTCGCCCCGAGGTAGCAGAGCGTAGCGGTCGGGAGGGGGTGTAGGGTTTGACCATGGCCTGGAGGTAGGAGGGGGCTGTTCCTTTCATTGCCCTGTAGCCTAGTACCAGAGTTTTAAACTGGATGCGAGCCTCTACAGGGAGCCAGTGTAGGGAACGGAGGAGGGAAGTTGTGTGAGAGAACTTGGGGTGGTTGAACACCAGGCGAGCAGCGGCTTTCTGAATGAGTTCCAGGGGTTTAATGGCTGACGCCGGGACCCCAGCGAGGAGGGACCACTACATCACGCTGTCTTCATCACCACTACATCACTGTCTTCTACAATCACCACTACATCACTCTGTCTTCTACAATCACCACTACATCACTCTGTCTTCTATAATCACCACTACATCACTCTGTCTTCTATAATCACCACTACATCACTCTGTCTCCATCACCACTACATCACTATGTCTTCTACAATCACCACTCCATCACTCTGTCTTCTACAATAACAACTACATCACTGTCTTCTACAATCACCACTACATCACTCTGTCTTCTACAATCACCACTACATCACTCTGTCTTCTACAATCACCACTACATCACTCTGTCTTCTACAATCACCACTACATCACTCTGTCTTCTACAATCACCACTACATCACTCTGTCTTCTACAATCACCACTACATCACTCTGTCTTCTACAATCACCACTACATCACTCTGTCTTCATCACCACTCCATCACTCTGTCTTCTACAATCACCACTACATCACTATGTCTTCTACAATCACCACTACATCACTCTGTCTCCATCACCACTCCATCACTCTGTCTTCTACAATCACCACTACATCACTGTCTTCTACAATCACCACTACATCACTCTGTCTTCTCCAATCACCACTACATCACTCTGTCTTCATCACCACTACATCACTCTGTCTTCTACAATCACCACTACATCACTCTGTCTTCTACAATCACCACTACATCACTCTGTCTCCTACAATCACCACTACATCACTGTCTTCTACAATCACCACTCCATCACTCTGTCTTCTACAATCACCACTACATCACTCTGTCTCCTACAATCACCACTACATCACTCTGTCTCCATCACCACTACATCACTCTGTCTTCATCACCACTACATCACTCTGTCTCCATCACCACTACATCACTCTGTCTATTACAATCACCACTCCATCACTCTGTCTTCTACAATCACCACTACATCACTCTGTCTTCTACAATCACCACTACATCACTCTGTCTCCATCACCACTACATCACTCTGTCTTCTACAATCACCACTACATCACTCTGTCTTCTATAATCACCACTACATCACTCTGTCTCCATCACCACTACATCACTCTGTCTTCTACAATCACCACTACATCACTGTCTTCTACAATCACCACTCCATCACTCTGTCTTCTACAATCACCACTACATCACTCTGTCTCCTACAATCACCACTACATCACTCTGTCTTCTACAATCACCACTCCATCACTCTGTCTTCTACAATCACCACTCCATCACTCTGTCTTCTACAATCACCACTACATCACTCTGTCTTCTACAATCACCACTACATCACTCTGTCTTCTACAATCACCACTACATCACTCTGTCTTCTACAATCACCACTACATCACTCTGTCTTCTACAATCACCACTACATCACTCTGTCTCCATCACCACTACATCACTCTGTCTTCATCACCACTACATCACTCTGTCTTCTACAATCACCACTACATCACTCTGTCTCCATCACCACTCCATCACTCTGTCTTCATCACCACTACATCACTCTGTCTCCATCACCACTACATCACTCTGTCTATTACAATCACCACTCCATCACTCTGTCTTCTACAATCACCACTACATCACTCTGTCTTCTACAATCACCACTACATCACTCTGTCTCCATCACCACTACATCACTCTGTCTTCTACAATCACCACTACATCACTCTGTCTTCTATAATCACCACTACATCACTCTGTCTCCATCACCACTACATCACTCTGTCTTCTACAATCACCACTACATCACTCTGTCTTCTACAATCACCACTACATCACTCTGTCTCCATCACCACTACATCACTCTGTCTTCTACAATCACCACTACATCACTCTGTCTCCATCACCACTCCATCACTCTGTCTTCTACAATCACCACTACATCACTCTGTCTTCATCACCACTACATCACTCTGTCTTCTACAATCACCACTCCATCACTCTGTCTCCATCACCACTCCATCACTCTGTCTTCTACAATCACCACTACATCACTCTGTCTTCATCACCACTACATCACTCTGTCTTCATCACCACTACATCACTCTGTCTTCTACAATCACCACTACATCACTCTGTCTTCTACAATCACCACTACATCACTCTGTCTTCTACAATCACCACTACATCACTGTCTTCTACAATCACCACTACATCACTGTCTTCTACAATCACCACTACATCACTCTGTCTATTACAATCACCACTACATCACTCTGTCTATTACAATCACCACTCCATCACTGTCTTCTACAATCACCACTACATCACTCTGTCTCCATCACCACTACATCACTCTGACTTCATCACCACTACATCACTCTGTCTCCATCACCACTCCATCACTCTGTCTATTACAATCACCACTCCATCACTCTGTCTTCTACAATCACCACTACATCACTCTGTCTTCTATAATCACCACTACATCACTCTGTCTTCATCACCACTACATCACTCTGTCTTCTACAATCACCACTCCATCACTCTGTCTCCATCACCACTCCATCACTCTGTCTTCTACAATCACCACTACATCACTCTGTCTTCTACAATCACCACTCCATCACTCTGTCTCCATCACCACTCCATCACTCTGTCTTCTACAATCACCACTACATCACTCTGTCTTCTACAATCACCACTACATCACTCTGTCTATTACAATCACCACTACATCACTCTGTCTATTACAATCACCACTACATCACTGTCTTCTACAATCACCACTACATCACTCTGTCTCCATCACCACTACATCACTCTGACTTCATCACCACTACATCACTGTCTTCTACAATCACCACTCCATCACTCTGTCTTCTACAATCACCACTCCATCACTCTGTCTTCTACAATAACAACTACATCACTCTGTCTTCTACAATCACCACTACATCACTCTGTCTCCATCACCACTACATCACTCTGTCTTCTACAATCACCACTACATCACTCTGTCTTCTACAATCACCACTACATCACTCTGTCTTCTACAATCACCACTACATCACTCTGTCTTCTACAATCACCACTACATCACTCTGTCTTCTACAATCACCACTACATCACTCTGTCTTCTACAATCACCACTACATCACTGTCTTCTACAATCACCACTCCATCACTCTGTCTTCTACAATAACAACTACATCACTGTCTTCTACAATCACCACTACATCACTCTGTCTTCTACAATCACCACTACATCACTCTGTCTCCATCACCACTACATCACTCTGTCTTCTACAATCACCACTACATCACTCTGTCTTCTACAATCACCACTACATCACTCTGTCTTCTACAATCACCACTACATCACTCTGTCTTCTACAATCACCACTACATCACTCTGTCTCCATCACCACTACATCACTCTGTCTTCTACAATCACCACTACATCACTCTGTCTTCTACAATCACCACTACATCACTCTGTCTTCATCACCACTACATCACTCTGTCTTCTACAATCACCACTACATCACTGTCTTCTACAATCACCACTACATCACTGTCTTCTACAATCACCACTACATCACTCTGTCTTCTACAATCACCACTACATCACTCTGTCTCCATCACCACTACATCACTCTGTCTTCTACAATCACCACTACATCACTCTGTCTCCATCACCACTCCATCACTCTGTCTTCATCACCACTACATCACTCTGTCTCCATCACCACTACATCACTCTGTCTATTACAATCACCACTCCATCACTCTGTCTTCTACAATCACCACTACATCACTCTGTCTTCTACAATCACCACTACATCACTCTGTCTCCATCACCACTACATCACTCTGTCTCCATCACCACTACATCACTCTGTCTTCATCACCACTACATCACTCTGTCTTCTCCAATCACCACTACATCACTCTGTCTCCATCACCACTACATCACTCTGTCTTCTCCAATCACCACTACATCACTCTGTCTTCTCCAATCACCACTACATCACTCTGTCTTCTACAATCACCACTACATCACTCTGTCTTCTACAATCACCACTACATCACTCTGTCTTCTACAATCACCACTACATCACTCTGTCTTCTACAATCACCACTCCATCACTCTGTCTTCTACAATAACAACTACATCACTGTCTTCTACAATCACCACTACATCACTCTGTCTATTACAATCACCACTACATCACTCTGTCTATTACAATCACCACTACATCACTGTCTTCTACAATCACCACTACATCACTCTGTCTTCTACAATCACCACTCCATCACTCTGTCTTCTACAATCACCACTCCATCACTCTGTCTTCTACAATAACAACTACATCACTGTCTTCTACAATCACCACTACATCACTCTGTCTTCTACAATCACCACTACATCACTCTGTCTCCATCACCACTACATCACTGTCTTCTACAATCACCACTACATCACTCTGTCTTCTACAATCACCACTACATCACTCTGTCTTCTACAATCACCACTACATCACTCTGTCTTCTACAATCACCACTACATCACTCTGTCTTCTACAATCACCACTACATCACTCTGTCTCCATCACCACTACATCACTCTGTCTCCATCACCACTACATCACTCTGTCTTCTACAATCACCACTACATCACTGTCTTCTACAATCACCACTACATCACTCTGTCTCCATCACCACTACATCACTCTGTCTTCTACAATCACCACTACATCACTCTGTCTCAATCACCACTACATCACTCTGTCTCCATCACCACTACATCACTCTGTCTTCTACAATCACCACTACATCACTGTCTTCTACAATCACCACTCCATCACTCTGTCTTCTACAATAACAACTACATCACTGTCTTCTACAATCACCACTACATCACTCTGTCTTCTACAATCACCACTACATCACTCTGTCTCCATCACCACTACATCACTCTGTCTTCTACAATCACCACTACATCACTCTGTCTTCTACAATCACCACTACATCACTGTATTCTACAATCACCACTACATCACTCTGTCTTCTACAATCACCACTACATCACTCTGTCTCCATCACCACTACATCACTATGTCTCCATCACCACTACATCACTCTGTCTCCATCACCACTACATCACTGTCTTCTACAATCACCACTACATCACTCTGTCTTCTACAATCACCACTACATCACTGTCTTCTACAATCACCACTACATCACTGTCTTCTACAATCACCACTACATCACTCTGTCTTCTACAATCACCACTACATCACTCTGTCTCCATCACCACTACATCACTCTGTCTTCTACAATCACCACTACATCACTCTGTCTCCATCACCACTACATCACTCTGTCTTCTACAATCACCACTACATCACTCTGTCTTCTACAATCACCACTACATCACTCTGTCTTCATCACCACTACATCACTCTGTCTCCATCACCACTACATCACTCTGTCTATTACAATCACCACTCCATCACTCTGTCTTCTACAATCACCACTACATCACTCTGTCTTCTACAATCACCACTACATCACTCTGTCTCCATCACCACTACATCACTCTGTCTTCTACAATCACCACTACATCACTCTGTCTTCTACAATCACCACTACATCACTCTGTCTTCTACAATCACCACTACATCACTCTGTCTCCATCACCACTACATCACTCTGTCTTCTACAATCACCACTCCATCACTCTGTCTTCTACAATAACAACTACATCACTGTCTTCTACAATCACCACTACATCACTCTGTCTATTACAATCACCACTACATCACTCTGTCTATTACAATCACCACTACATCACTGTCTTCTACAATCACCACTACATCACTCTGTCTCCATCACCACTCCATCACTCTGTCTTCTACAATCACCACTACATCACTGTCTTCTACAATCACCACTCCATCACTCTGTCTTCTACAATAACAACTACATCACTGTCTTCTACAATCACCACTACATCACTGTCTTCTACAATCACCACTACATCACTCTGTCTTCATCACCACTACATCACTCTGTCTTCTACAATCACCACTACATCACTCTGTCTTCTACAATCACCACTACATCACTCTGTCTTCTACAATCACCACTACATCACTCTGTCTTCTACAATCACCACTACATCACTCTGTCTCCATCACCACTACATCACTCTGTCTCCATCACCACCAAGGTTATTATAGTTAACGAAAACTAACTAAAAAACGAAAACTAGGTGTGAAAAAACATTTTAGTTAACTGAAATAAAAATAAAAACTAGGGTTTACAAAAAAACGATAACTAACTAAAACTGTATTGTGTGTTTACAAAACTAACTAAAATAAACTAAAATTGTAGAGAAAATGTCCTTAGTTTTAGTCTTTTTCATTTCATATATAAGCTTAGTATTTTGGGTGGATATTAAATCTATCCTCCATTATTTCTTTAGCTGTGTCCCTGCGCAGAAGTAATCTGACGTTCGCCAGATGGTTTGTTTCGCACAGAGTGAAACAACATGAGCTCACGAGATCAGGATGGTCTCACGAGGCTAGCGCAGAAAAAAAAAACTAAAACTAATACTGAAACTAATAAAAACTAAACTAAAACTAAGCATTATCAAAAAATAAAAACTAAACTAAACTAGCAAATCTGCTTTAAAAACTAATTAAAACTAAACTGAAATTGAACATAAAAAGTTAAAACGATATAAAAATAAAAACTAATGAAAAAAGCAAAACTATTATAACCCTGATCACCACTACATCACTCTGTCTTCTACAATCACCACTACATCACTGTCTTCTACAATCACCACTACATCACTGTCTTCTACAATCACCACTACATCACTCTGTCTTCTACAATCACCACTACATCACTCTGTCTCCATCACCACTACATCACTCTGTCTTCTACAATCACCACTACATCACTCTGTCTCAATCACCACTACATCACTCTGTCTCCATCACCACTACATCACTGTCTTCTACAATCACCACTCCATCACTCTGTCTTCTACAATCACCACTCCATCACTCTGTCTTCTACAATCACCACTACATCACTCTGTCTCCATCACCACTACATCACTCTGTCTCCATCACCACTACATCACTCTGTCTTCTACAATTACCACTACATCACTCTGTCTTCTACAATCACCACTACATCACTCTGTCTTCTACAATCACCACTACATCACTCTGTCTCCATCACCACTACATCACTCTGTCTTCTACAATCACCACTACATCACTCTGTCTTCTACAATCACCACTACATCACTGTCTTCTACAATCACCACTCCATCACTCTGTCTTCATCACCACTACATCACTCTGTCTTCTACAATCACCACTCCATCACTCTGTCTCAATCACCACTACATCACTCTGTCTTCTACAATCACCACTACATCACTATGTCTTCTCCAGATAACACATCTCTCTGTAGAACTGAGGTATCTGTTGATGTAGGGTAACTCAAGGTATGTTTGGCGGTGGCCCAGATCCAGGCCCAGGAGCAGAACCTCTCTCCGGGCAGGACCACCAGAACCACCAGGACCACCATGACCAGCAGAACCACCAGGACCACCAGAACCACCAGAACCACCAGGTCCACCAGGACCAGCAGGACCTCCAGGACCACCAGAACCACCAGGTCCACTAGTACCAGCAGGTCCACCAGGACCACGGCGGTATGGAGGAGCAGCAGCTGGTCACAGAGCAAGACAGGAGGTACATAGAAGGAGCACCCTCCTCCTCTTCACAAGGAATGGGGTTAATTATTCATTTCCATCCATTCATAACGTTTTACACACAAAGTCCATTACACCACACTGGCGCTACAACGTCCTATGCTTTATTAATGCACACGCACTTGACAGATACCAAAACACACAATCTTTCTTTTGCTTTTTGACCCGTTAATTTTTTCCATCTTGTGTACCTCTGTTTACAATGGAACCTTTCACATTTAAAGAGCAGAAGAGAAGCTGTAGCTGAATAGCCAGAGGTTGGAAAGACGTATTAAAAATAAATTGTATTTTTATTTTTAAATAAATATGTTAGGAAATC
>NW_028176086.1:5000-19861 GCF_949987555.1 Borostomias antarcticus
ATGTTGACGTCACTAAATCAACAAAGAACGCCTTGAACTAACGCGAGTTTGAGTTTACTTCCGTTTATGCCTGAGAAACAGAAATCGAACCAACAGCAGCGAAGCCACAGGAATCATCGTTGTAACATTAACTAGCCGTGAGCTCTTGTGCTAACTAGCTAGTGTGCTAGTTGGCTAGCCGTGAGCTCTTGTGCTAACTAGCTAGTGTGCTAGTTGGCTAGCCGTGAGCTCTTGTGCTAACTAGCTAGTGTGCTAGTTGGCTAGCCGTGAGCTCTTGTGCTAACTAGCTAGTGTGCTAGTCGGCTAGCCGTGAGCTCTTGTGCTAACTAGCTAGTGTGCTAGTTGGCTAGCCGTGAGCTCTTGTGCTAACTAGCTAGTGTGCTAGTTGGCTAGCCGTGAGCTCTTGTGCTAACTAGCTAGTGTGCTAGTTGGCTAGCCGTGAGCTCTTGTGCTAACTAGCTAGTGTGCTAGTTGGCTAGCACAGTCTTATTGTGCAACCTTACAGTCTTACTGTTAGCAGACCGCAACACTGTGGACAAAGCAACACTTGCACATCATTAGAATTTCAGAGTGAGACTGTCCTGATCTCGGGAGCTCAAGTTGTTTCACTCCGTGTGAAACGAACCATCTGGCGCACGTCAGGCCACTTCTGTTCTGGGGCTTTCGTTAACTAATAACGTTGGTGCGCACACACACACACACACACGCACATACACACACACACGCACACACAAACACCCCCTGCACTCTCTCTCTCTCTTCTCAGTTCTCTCTGAACTGTAACTTCAAGTCTAAGATCAACATAAATCAATATTGGGACCACGGAAACCTAGGGAAGAATGTGAATTTGTACTGTATGTATTGTACTCGCTCGCTCTTTCACGTCTGTTCACAGCTGCTGGAGGGAGAGGGCAGGGATGGAAGACAGGAGGAAGGATGGAAGAACAGAGGAATACAGAGAGAGAGAGAGAGAGGGAGAGAGCATTAGCACAACTGAGGCAGTCAGAGAACTCTCCTGAGAAGCCAACAAGTGCTCCTGGTCACAAAGAGATGACCGCAAAACAACCGCAGACTGGAATGGTAAAACAGACCTCATCCATGACACACACACACACACACACACCACCCCCAATGCCCCCCACACACACACACCAACACCACACACACACTTCAGATGCAAGCTTTGTCTTTCACAAGGAGAGTTTTTCAGCTGTGCAGAGAGAGAGAGAGAGAGAGAGAGAGAGAGAGACCAGATAAATAACAGTGATAAGTGTTGTGGGAGTGGACCGGAGTGACATACGATTGGGCTCTTCTCTCTGAAATATTCATGGCTTTTTCAGGGCAGAAGGGGAGTTAATTTAGGCCTCTCGCTGTGCTGAGGGTAATTAAAAGAGATGATCGATAGTCTCTTCCCCCTTGTGCCTGATAACAACTCCACACACACACGCACACACACACACAAACACACACACAAACACACACACGCGCACACACACGCACACAAACACGCATGCTGTTCACATACAAACGCGTGCACACACACACATACACACACACACCCCCACACACACAGGTATGCAAACACGCACACACATAGACATGCATGCTGTTCACATACAAACGTGTGCACACACACACATACACACACACACCCCCACACACAGGTATGTTGTTCACATGCAAACACACACACACATAGACATGCATGCTGTTCGCATACAAATGCATGCACGCACACACACACACACACAGGCATGTTGTTCACATGCAAACACACACACACAGACGTGCATGCTGTTCGCATACAAATGCATGCACGCACGCACACACAGGCATGTTGTTCACATGCAAACACACACACACACACACACACAAACAAACGGACAGACAGAGGACAATGGGAGGATGAGATGGATTTCGTACTTGAACCAAAACACAGAACGCTGAACTCCAGATCGATTTTGTAAATACCCAGGAAATGGAACACAAATGTGTCTGACTTCATAATGTGAACGTGCGATCTCAGAATACCGGCTTGTGGATCAAATGTTGATTTGTATTCTGAGTCATTTCCAGCAACGCAAGACTAGAGGCTGGAATCCCTCCATAAACTGCAGTCCATCATCAATATTGTAGTGTAATCCATACTTCAGGAACAGCTAACTAATTAGGACAGGCTTTAAATAATTTATCTCCTTAACTTTTATTGATTTGTCAGTTCTGTGGTGTGAGCTGAGCTGTAAAATTGACTATCCTGAAACAGACATGCTCGTCTGCGGCTTGACGGCCTCTCTCTCTCTCTCTCTCTCTCTCTCACACACACACACACACACACACGCGCACACGAACACACACACACGCACACAAATAGACAGACACCCAGCTTAAAACATCCTCAGAAGAAGCTCTGGCACTCTGCGGCTGTGACGTCGTCCACTGTTGCGAGTTCGCGTGCCAACATCCCACCGTAATTAACTCCGCCTCAATTTAACACACAGAACACTGCAGGTCCGCATCCCCCCTGGGATCCATTTAGCCACCTGTTAGTAATAACACATCCCATAATAATGCCGTTATCAGACCTCAATCAAGAGATCACCCTGCAAATATCCAGCTCGGCCCAGCCGATTGGCCCGCTCGTTAGCCATTTGTTTAAAAGGGAATTGGTTAATTGGTTAATTGCTGAGGGATTATGTTCAGATGGGTGGGAATCAATGGTCCGGTCACGCTGCATTAGCTAAGATGACTGACAGCCAGGAAGGACGAGGGGGGGTAGATCGGGGAGGGGATCACGAGGGGACGACCAACCAATCGAAACGCGGCGTCGATAGACAGCCTGCTCCGAGGAAGGAGCACATATCTGTGTTTGTGGCGTGCGTGTCTGACTGTATGAACGCGCCCTCCTGAGCAGTTATTGATCACGAGGAGGAGTCGTAGTCTGTCTGCTCAGTTCTCAGTCAGTGCGCGAGCGTGCATGCGTGTTTGTGTGTGTGTGTGTGAGCGTGCGTGCATGCATGGTTGTGTGTGTTTGTGTTTGTGTGTGTGTGTGTGTGTGTGTGTGAGCAGACAGCTCACCTGAGGCCCAGGCTGTGCGTGGGAGGAGGCGGGATCAAGGGTCAGGGGTTAAACTGTGACCCCTCAGGGGTTAAACTGTGACAGAGACAGGTCTCACACAGCCAGCGCAGGTGTCTACAGTGGTCCAGGTTGAGGTCCAACTGTGCTGGGGTAGCCCCTCTCTCTCTCTCTCTCTCTCTCTCTCTCTCTCTCTCTCTCTCTCTCTCTCTCTCTCTCTCTCTCTCTCTCTCTCCGTACACCTGTCGGTCACCCAGCCGGCCCCCAGGGGGGGGGGGGGGCCCTCAGGCCAGATGTGGCCCCCTGCTAGACGTGGATATCACAAAGGATAGGAAGACAATATTATCATCAACTCAACGAGAGAGAGACTCAGAGACGAAGAACAAGAGAATTATATATATATATGGCTTAAAAAAAGGTGTGTTTGGGCTTTCTGTCTTTGTCTCTCTCTCTCTGTCTCTCTCTCTCTATATATATATATATAGAGAGAGAGAGAAACATACAAACAGACTGTTTTTTTTAAAGCCACACAGACGCACAGACAGACAGTAGAGTAGACAGACAGACAGACAGTAGAGCAGACAGACAGACAGACAGATAGACAGTAGAGCAGACAGACAGTCAGACAGACAGTAGAGCAGACAGACAGACAGACAGATAGACAGTAGAGCAGACAGACAGACAGTAGAGAAGACAGACAGACAGTAGAGCAGACAGACAGTAGAGCAGACAGACAGATAGTAGAGCAGACAGACAGACAGTAGAGAAGACAGACAGACAGTAGAGCAGACAGACAGTAGAGCAGACAGACAGTAGAGCAGACAGTCAGACAGACAGTAGGGCAGACGGAACGTGTCCGGTTGTCAGCTCCGGCCCAGACGAGCCGCGCTACCGTACGTCCGCTCATGTTCCCACAGCGTCCTAAGAGCCGGCGACAAAATGACCATGGAACATTCCATTTGAGTCCGTCCCCAGCAGATGACAGAAGCAATCAGAGTTAGATCATGGAGCCTGGACTGGGGATGGGGGGCGTGGGGGGGGGGCGAGGACCCGGGATGAAACCCATCTGGAGATCAGCATGGATGAGCGTGCCAAGGGGTGTCGCGGGCGGTGTGTGTGTCGCGGGCGGTGTGTGTGTCGCGGGCGGTGTGTGTGTGTCGCGGGCGGTGTGTGTGTGTCGCGGGCGGTGTGTGTGTTCAATATGTGTGCGCTTCCGGACCATATTGAATGGCGATCCTCTCCAGGCCGTCCCCGTGTGCCGCAGAATAAGAATGGGCCGCGTCTCTCTCCACACAGAGGGCCTCATCCATTACCCACAACACACTGTTCACCGGGCGGGGCTGCCGCTCACTACTACCTCCAGGTCTGTCTGTCTGTCTTTCTTTCTTTCTTTTTTATCTTTCTTCCTTTTTTCTTTTTTCTTTCTTTTTTTATCTTTCTTTCTTTCTTTCTTTTTTATCTTTCTTTCTTTCTTTTTTATCTTTCTTCCTTTTTTCTTTTTTCTTTCTTTTTTTATCTTTCTTTATTTCTTTTTTATCTTTCTTTATTTATTTTTTATCTTTCTTCCTTTTTTCTTTTTTATTTATTTTTTATCTTTCTTTTTTTCTTTCTTTTTTATCTTTCTTCCTTTTTTCTTTTTTCTTTCTTTTCTTTCTTTCTTTTTATCTTTCTTCCTTTTTTCTTTTTTCTTTCTTTTTTTTTTTTCTTTCTTTCTTTCCTTCTTTCTTTCTTTCTTTCTTTCTTTCTTTCTTTCTTTCTTTCTTTCTTTCTTTCTGTATTTCTTTCTGTATTTCTTTCTGTATTTCTCTCTTTCTCCACACACTCCTCTCTCTCTCTCTCTCTCTCTCTCTCTCTCTCTCTCTCTCTCTCTCTCTCTCTCTCTCTCCGTCCCTGTGATCGTCCTATGGAAGGAGATCAGGCAGTTAACTCATAAAACAGTTCACTCATAACAGGAAGTGACATGCCTCAGTGGGACTGGCCCAGTCAGCGGTGAGCAGCCATTGGCCGGTGTCTCCGTGGCAGCGGCAGGTGGAGGGGATTGTTGATGCTTCTCCGCTCCGTCCGTCTGGCTGGTTCAGATCGTCCATCAGCGCCGGGTACAGAAGAGACGGGACCAGCAGACCCTGACCGCCACCTGGACCGGGCCTGGCCACCGCTGACAGAACCATCACACAACTTACACACACAGGCATGCACACGCACATGCACGCACACACAGGCATGCACACACACACACACACACACAGACACACATGCACGCACACACACAGGTACGCACACACGCACGCACACACAGGCACGCACACACACGCACGCACACACACACACAGGCACGCACGCACACAGACACACACGCACACAGGCACACACACACAGACACACACGCACACACACACAGCCACACAGGCACACACACGCAAACTCTGTTCTCTATCTCTCTCTCTCACACACAATAACACATACGCAAACATGTGTGTGCGTACACACACACACGCACACACACTCTGTTCTCTATCTCTCACACACACACATACTCACACACACACACACACACACACACCTAAACATAACAAAACATCTGGAGCAGAAAGAAAGAAGCACAGCATCCAGAGATGAGAGGAATGTCATTCTTGCCCCCGGTGGCGGTCAGGGGGTGGGGGGGGGGGGTGGGGGGGGGGCAGCCATTCCTCAGCTCTGCCGGTCAGGGGGGGGGGGTCAGGCCCGGCTGAGCCCAGATTAGCGTTGGCGTGTAGAGACCCCCTCATTGAACAGGAGCCAGAGTGTGACTGCAGTCACTCTCTATTAATGTCCCCTCCTCCCAGACCCCTCCTCCTCCAATCCCTCCATCCCCTCCTCCACCAATCCCTCATCCCTTCCTCCCCCCTCTCCCTCCATCTCTTCCTCCCCATCTCCCTCCATCCTCTCCTCCCCTCTCTCTCATCCCCTCCTCCCCTCTCTCCATCATCCCTTCCTCCTCTCTCCCTCATCCCCTCCTCCTCTCCCTTCATCCACTCCCTCGCTTTCATCTCTCCCTACATCCCTCTCTCTCTCTCTCCTCCCTCTATATCCCTCTCTCTCTCTCTCTCTCTCCTCCCTTCAACCCTGTATCTCTCTCTCTCCTCCCTCCAAACCTATATCCCCCTCTCTCTCTCTCTCTCTCCTCCCTTCAACCCTACATCCCTCTCTCTCTCCTCCCTCCAACCCTACATCCCTCTCTCTCTCTCCTCCCTCCAACCCTACATCCCTCTCTCCTCCCTCCAACCCTGTATCTCTCTCTCTCCTCCCTTCAACCCTACATCCCTCTCTCTCCTCCCTCAAACCCTGTATCCCTCTCTCTCTCCTCCCTCCAACCCTACATCTCTCTCTCCTCCCTCCAACCCTGTATCTCTCTCTCTCTCCTCCCTCCAACCCGGTATCTCTCTCTCTCTCCTCCCTCCAACTCTGTATCTCTCTCTCTCCTCCCTTCAACCCTGTATCTCTCTCTCTCTACTCCCTTCAACTCTATCTCTCTCTCTCTCCTCCCTCCAAACCTATATCCCTCCCTCTCTCTCTCCTCCCTCCAACCCTACATCTCTCTCTCTCTACTCCCTCCAACCCTACATCTCTCTCTCTACTCCCTCCAACCCTGTATCTCTCTCTCTCTACTCCCTCCAACCCTGTATCTCTCTCTCTCTCTCCTCCCTTCAACCCTACATCCCTCTCTCTCCTCCCTTCAACCCTGTATCCCTCTCTCTCTCTCCTCCCTCCCACCCTTGCCCCCCCCCCCTGCTTAGTGAACTGGTAGAGACACTAGATTGGTTGAGAGCAGTCAAGCTGCAGTGATGCTAGGAAAGCCTGATAGATGACAGCTTGAACCTCTCTCTCCCTCTCTCTCTCCTTCTCTCTCTCCTTCTCTCTCCCTCTCTCTCCCCCTCTCTCTCTCCCACTCTATCTCCATCTCTCTCTCCCCCTCTCTCTCCCTCTCTCCCTCTCTCTCTCCCCCTCTCCCTCTCTCTCCCCCTCTCTCTCTCTCCCCCCTCTCTCTCTCTCTCTCTCTCTCTGTCTCTCTCCGTACAGCTGCCATGTGTCTCAGACAGACGCGTCGTGAGGAGAGGACGCCTTGTCTCTTTGGCTTAGAGGAAGGCCTGCTCTTCTGCAGTTAACACACACACGCACACACACGCACACACACACACACACACACACACAGTAAAGAGGAGGATGTGTGACACAGTGGCCTGGTGGAGTCCATGTCTGATTATGGGCTGTGTGATTGACATCATGCAAAGTCCCTTCCTGTCCTCCGTCTCCATAACTACAGCTCATCATAGTAAAGCTGGTTCACATTCACCATCAGCCTCCTCTCTCTCTCTCTCTCTCTCTCTCTCTCTCTCTCTGTCTTTCTCTCTATCTCTCTCTCTCTCTTTCTATCTCTCTCTCTTTCTATCTCTCTATCCCTCTCTCTCTTTCTTTCTCTCTCTTTCTATCTCTCTCTCTCTTTCTATCTCTCTATCCCTCTCTCTCTTTCTTTCTCTCTCTCTCTCTTTCTATCTCTCTCTCTTTCTATCTCTCTCTCTATCCCCCTCTCTCTCTGTCTGTCTCTCTCACCCTCTATCTCTCTTTCCTTCTCTCTCTCTCTCTATCTCTCTCTCTTTCTCTCTATCTCTATCCCTCTCTCTTTCTCTTTCCTTCTTTCTATCTCTCTCTCTATCCCCCCCCTCTCTCACTCTCTCTCTCTGTCTGTCTCTCTTACCCTCACCCTCTATCTCTCTTTCCTTATCTCTCTCTCTTTCTCAGCTCCAGAGCGGTCATGGCCCTTTAGCAGTTCACTCACATCTCCACCGTGCACTCGCAGCCCAACAACAATTAGCATGTTCCTGGCGTCAGAGCACACGGCAGTGTCACGCGTGTGGAGGGAGAACACGTCCTGGCGTCAGAGCACACGGCAGTGTCACGCGTGTGGAGGGAGAACACGTCCTGGCGTCAGAGCACACGGCAGTGTCACGCGTGTGGAGGGAGAACACGTCCTGGCGTCAGAGCACACGGCAGTGTCACGCGTGTGGAGGGAGAACACGTCCTGTTGTCAGAGCACACGGCAGTGTCACGCGTGTGGAGGGAGAACACGTCCTGGCGTCAGAGCACACGGCAGTGTCACGCGTGTGGAGGGAGAACACGTCCTGGCGTCAGAGCACACGGCAGTGTCACGCGTGTGGAGGGAGAACACCCCACAGTCAACACGGGAGGGAAACGCCGTCAGAAACGAACAGAAACCTCGTATGCAAGACGCCGATGATAATGAGACATATTTACTGCCTGTGTAAAAAAAAAGAAAAATCCCCATATGGTTGTAAAAGAGAAAAAAGAGAGATAGAGAAGGAGAAAGAGAGAATTAGGGAGGGGCGGAGGACTGCTTGAGGGAGGTTGACGGGTCGATGTAGTGACACACACGCACACACACACGCGGATCAGCGCAGAGACACGCGAACGCAAACCGCTGTCTGTCTGCTCGGCGCGCGACTGGAACGTGTTAACGGCGACGGCGGCGGCGTGATGAAGAGTGAAGTCACCTGGCTTTTCCCCGGCTCTGAAGGTCAAGCAGAAGCTGCTGCATATTCATGTCTTTGGGGGGGGGGGGAGCTGAGGGGGGGGGGCAGATCGATGCCTTTTAATTGTTTTTTCCTGAGCTCTGGAAGGAAGTGCCAGAAGACATCGATCCAGTGCAGACGAGGCCACTTACATGTCAGGCACACACACACGCACACACACACACACACACACACGCTCAACCACACACCCCAGCCAGTCGCATGGGAGACAAGAAAGAAATGTGACAAGACACAGTGGCGACGGGACACAACAGTGCTGTCTGGGAAGGGGGGGGTAGTGTGTGTGTGTGTGTGTGTGTGTGTGTGTGTGTGTGTGTGTGTGTGTGTGTGTGTGTGTGTGTGTGTGTGTGTGTGTGTGTGTGAGAGAGAGAGGTTGGGGGGGGGGTTGTTTGGTGTCTGATCCAGGCCCGAGTGTCACATCTGGAGTGCACTAAGAAGATGCATGGAGTGGCACTGTGTGTGTGTGTGTGTGTGTGTGTGTGTGTGTGAGGGAGTGTATAATTGCTCACTCACTCAGCTGGTCCATCAGCCTGTCTTTGAGTTGACCAGTGTTAAGGTCTGATCATGGCCCTTCTGCTCCACTAACCATTAGACACACACACACACACACACACACAGTCCCTGTGTTAAATGCTGTTTATTCCTCGTGAAGGAACGCCCGAGGCACTGGTCTTATTTAGACAATCCGTTTAAGTCTTTGCGTCATTTGTTACCACTGCAGTAGAGATGCGAGTTGTGAAATAATTAATATTCAATTTCAGTCCACGTTTGATTGGAAATCTCAGATCAATCTGTTATTTGTCTCATGGTTTGGAATATTAGAGCAATGCGTCTGCGTCTAGCGTCATAGCAACAACAGCGCCAGAAATACCAGAGAGAGACCACAGAGATACCAGAGAGAGACCACAGAGGTACCAGAGAGAGACCACAGAAATACCAGAGAGCACAGAAATACCAGAGAGAGACCACAGAGATACCAGAGAGAGACCACAGAAATACCAGAGAGCACAGAAATACCAGAGAGAGACCACAGAGATACCAGAGAGAGACCACAGAAATACCAGAGAGAGACCACAGAAATACCAGAGAGCACAGAAATACCAGAGACCACAGAGATACTAGAGAGAGACCACAGAAATACCAGAGAGAGACCACAGAAATACCAGAGAGAGACCACAGAGATACTAGAGAGAGACCACAGAAATACCAGAGAGAGACCACAGAAATACCAGAGAGCACAGAGATACCAGAGAGAGACCACAGAAATACCAGAGAGAGACCACAGAGAGACCAGAGAAATACCAGAGAGCACAGAGATACCAGAGAGAGAGCACAGAGAGACCAGAGAAATACCAGAGAGCACAGAGATACCAGAGAGAGACCACAGAAATACCAGAGAGCACAGAGATACCAGAGAGAGAGCACAGAAATACCAGAGAGAGACCACAGAGATACCAGAGAGCACAGAAATACCAGAGAGCACAGAGATACCAGAGAGCACAGAGATACCAGAGAGAGACCACAGAAATACCAGAGAGAGACCACAGAGATACCAGAGAGAGACCACAGAGATACCAGAGACCACAGAAATACCAGAGAGACCAGAGAGCACAGAGATACCAGAGAGAGACCACAGAAATACCAGAGAGACCAGAGAGCACAGAGATACCAGAGAGAGACCACAGAAATACCAGAGAGAGACCACAGAAATACCAGAGAGACCAGAGAGCACAGAGATACCAGAGAGACCACAGAAATACCAGAGAGAGACCACAGAGATACCAGAGAGAGACCACAGAAATACCAGAGAGAGACCACAGAGATACCAGAGAGAGACCACAGAAATACCAGAGAGAGACCACAGAGATACCAGAGAGAGACCACAGAGATACCAGAGACCACAGAAATACCAGAGAGCACAGAAATACCAGAGAGAGACCACAGAGATACCAGAGAGAGACCACAGAAATACCAGAGAGCACCGTCTTCTTCTCCTGTCTGCTTGTTTGAAGAGGGGCCCTCATTTTGAACCAGCTGTTTCCTAAAGTCTCATAAAGGGCAGCTGTAGCCCAACGCCCAGGCACACACACACACACACACACACACGTGCACACACACGCACACACACACACGCACACACACACGCGCACGGTCCAGGCTTCCAGCCGGCTGGAATTGGAGTCAATGGTCCTGGCGACCCTTGACCCCAGCGGAGCCAGGTTTGTTTGGCTAACTGTAACAAGCTGCTCCGCCCCTGCCCTCATCTCCCCCAGGTGAGAGTTGGGGGGGGGGTCCCTGGGTGGGGGGGGGGGGCCCTGGGCAAGAATCGACCCCGTTGACAGGGCTGTCTCCCTAACCCTGGGACGCCAGGCCCCGCCCCCGGCCCGGACGCCAATCTGCTGGGGGTCAGGGGTCACGTTCATTGTTTTGTTTCCTGTCCCAAGGAATTACGTCACCTGACGCGCCAGAGGGTTTGCTTCCCGTAACCATCAGAAAACGATCCGGCCAATCAGGTTCTGCGGAATCTGAGATACAAACAGCTACGCTGGGCGGGGCTTAGGTGTGGTTATTGCTTCGCATAACCACCTGGGAACTCTCCGTTGGAAACTGTTTGGAAAAAGGCGGGTACTTTCAAAACTACTTAGCAGGTGATTGGATGAACCATCTGTCTATCACCCTCTTTCACTCGCTCACTTCAACCGCTCCTCGCCGTCGTCACGCCTAAACCCGCCCGGAGTGGCTGTTTGTATTTCAGATTCCTCAGAACCAACACTGATTCGGCGAGATCGTTTTCTGATCTGGCACAAACGGATCTCTATGGAGAGTATCCAGACTTATTTGCGAGTGAAACGGAATGTGAGCTTGTGAAATCAGGATGGTCTCACGAGGCTCGGAATTAAGAGGGCGGGGCCATGATTGAGCAGGTACAGGGGATTATTCTAGAAGAAAAACACATGAGCAGAGAGAATACTGATAGGAGAAGCATCTAGTTGGGTTATTATAACTACAGTATCTCAGCTGTAACCATCCCATCACTGCAGCGGACTACAGTCCTCCTGACAGATGTTTGGCTGATTAGATGAGTGATCTAACGAGGAGAGACAAGAGACAAGATACCCCCCCCCCCCCCCCCCCCCCCAGGGATCAGACAACTATGGGAAAGACACGGCCCTTTTCTCCTCTCCTCTAATACCCCCTCTCCTCTTCTCCTCTCCTCCTCTCCTCTAACACTCTAACACCTCCTCTCCTTCTCTTCTTATCTCTCCTCCTCTCCTTCTCTTCTCCTCCCCTCCCCTCCTCCCAGGCCCACAGTGCCAAAGACGTGATCATCAGAGCTCACTGAAGCAAGGCAGAAAAACATTTAAGAGAAGGGGGGGGCAGAGACAACAACAACACACACACACACACACAGGGCTTCTGTGTTCTCTCTCTCTGCCACACTGTCAAACCTTCACCACCGTGTTCCCTTTTTAATAGATCCCCCCCTCCCCACACACACACACACACACACCCCCCACCCCCCCACGCTCCCAAGCCCTCGAACACCCTTTATCCCACCCTACCATCAAATATTTAAACACTCGTATTAGTGGCGGTGTCATCTCCTCAGCCTGCAGCTTAGGGCTTCCATCTCTCCAGCACCACAGCTTTTCTTCTTCTCCTCCTCTCCTCCTCCCCTCCTCTCCTCCTCTCCGTCGATCCCCCCATCCCGTTACATCCCTCTAATATCCACAATGTTATCTCTCCCGCTGCCCCTCAATCCTCTCTTATCATTCAATATTTTCAAAACTTAAATCTTTTTTTTTTTTTTTTGGTGTGTGTGGGGGGGGGGGTCTTTTCAGATGTCCTTTTGTTGCCGGCTGGGCCTTTTCAATTTCAAGAGGCGAGGCTTACAGATTGCAAAAAGGAGGAGGAGAGGAGAGGGAATGGAGGGAGCCCGGGCGGAAGGCAGTAGCGAGGGAGAGGAGGAGGGAGAGAGAGAGAGAGAGAGAGAGAGAATCTGTAACAACAGCGGCGCGCTTGAATGATGCCTTTCTAGAAGGGCAGTCTAGCTTGTCAAATCGCCGGCCGCAAAATGAATTGGCATATCTATTCAGCTTACTGGGAGATGTCAGGCAACGCAGAATCATATTCCCCCATAAGGCAAAATAAAGCAATTGTCAGAGTGACAAAGAGAGAGAGAGAGAGAGAGAGAGAGAGAGAATCTTTTCAGAGCAGACATATTCTGTCTGTCTGTCTGTTTTTGTTGTTGTGTAGGACCAGCTCAACCCCCCACTCACGCAGACACACACACACACTCACAGATACACACTCACACAGACACACACACACACTCACACACACACACACGCAAACACACGCTGAGGACTGGGATCTCACTGAGCACTCTGACAGGGGGCCAGTGGAGTTGGACTGGTCTTATGAGAGTGTTTTTGTGTGTGTGTGTGTGTGTGTGTGTGTGTGTGTGTGTGTGTGTGTGTGTGTGACTGGACTGGGGAGAGGGGACAGGACTGTGATGATGAGGTTCTGAAGTGGGTGCTGCTGTCTGGAAGTCACCTGCAGTTTGCTCCCGGTGACAAACTGATGAAAACACACCATCAAGGCTGGAGTAGAGTGGATATGTGCAAGGGACACTGCGGCTGGAGTAGAGTGGATATGTGCAAGGGACACTGCTTCTACCCGCTCTGTTTAGAGGAAGAGGAGGGTGGGTCTGGTTAGAGAGGAAGGGTGGGTCTGATTAGAGAGGTAGAGGAGGGTGGGTCTTCTTAGAGAGGAAGGGTGGGTCTGGTTAGAGGTAGAGGAGGGTGGGTCTGGTTAGAGAGGAAGGGTGGGTCTGGTTAGAGGAAGAGGAGGGTGGGTCTGGTTAGAGAGGAAGGGTGGGTCTGGTTAGAGGAAGAGGAGGGTGGGTCTGGTTAGAGAGGAAGAGGAGGGTGGGTCTGGTTAGAGGTAGAGGAGGGTGGGTCTGGTGAGAGAGGAAGAGGAGGGTGGGTCTGGTTAGAGAGGTAGAGGAGGGTGGGTCTGGTTAGAGAGGTAGAGGAGGGTGGGTCTGGTTAGAGAGGAAGAGGAGGGTGGGTCTGGTTAGAGAGGAAGGGTGGGTCTGGTTAGAAAGGAAGAGGAGGGTGGGTCTGGTTAGAGAGGAAGAGGAGGGTGGGTCTGGTTAGAGAGGAAGAGGAGGGTGGGTCTGGTTAGAGAGGAAGAGGAGGGTGGGTCTGGTTAGAGAGGTAGAGGAGGGTGGGTCTGGTTAGAGAGGAAGAGGAGGGTGGGTCTGGTTAGAGAGGAAGAGGAGGGTGGGTCTGGTTAGAGAGGAAGAGGAGGGTGGGTCTGGTTAGAGGAAGAGGAGGGTGGGTCTGGTTAGAGAGGAAGAGGAGGGTGGGTCTGGTTAGAGGAAGAGGAGGGTGGGTCTGGTTAGAGAGGAAGAGGAGGGTGGGTCTGGTTAGAGAGGTAGAGGAGGGTGGGTCTGGTTAGAGAGGAAGAGGAGGGTGGGTCTGGTTAGAGAGGAAGAGGAGGGTGGTCTGGTTAGAGAGGAAGAGGAGGGTGGTCTGGTTAGAGAGGAAGAGGAGGGTGGGTCTGGTTAGAGAGGAAGAGGAGGGTGGGTCTGGTTAGAGAGGAAGAGGAGGGTGGTCTGGTTAGAGAGGAAGAGGAGGGTGGGTCTGGTTAGAGAGGAAGAGGAGGGTGGGTCTGGTTAGAGAGGTAGAGGAGGGTGGGTCTGGTTAGAGAGGTAGAGGAGGGTGGGTCTGGTTAGAGGTAGAGGAGGGTGGGTCTGGTTAGAGAGGAAGAGGAGGGTGGGTCTGGTTAGAGAGGAAGAGGAGGGTGGGTCTGGTTAGAGAGGAAGAGGAGGGTGGGTCTGGTTAGAGAGGAAGAGGAGGGTGGGTCTGGTTAGAGAGGTAGAGGAGGGTGGGTCTGGTTAGAGAGGAAGAGGAGGGTGGGTCTGGTTAGAGAGGAAGAGGAGGGTGGGTCTGGTTAGAGAGGAAGAGGAGGGTGGGTCTGGTTAGAGAGGAAGAGGAGGGTGGGTCTGGTTAGAGAGGAAGAGGAGGGTGGGTCTGGTTAGAGAGGAAGAGGAGGGTGGGTCTGGTTAGAGAGGAAGAGGAGGGTGGGTCTGGTTAGAGAGGAAGAGGAGGGTGGGTCTGGTTAGAGAGGAAGAGGAGGGTGGGTCTGGTTAGAGAGGTAGAGGAGGGTGGGTCTGGTTAGAGAGGAAGGGTGGGT
>NW_028176085.1:0-2000 GCF_949987555.1 Borostomias antarcticus
GTCCCATGGAGGCGAGGGAGGGGGGTGCTGGTCCCATGGAGGCGAGGGAGGGGGGGTGCTGGTCCCATGGAGGCGAGGGAGGGGGGTGCTGGTCCCATGGAGGGAGGGAGGGGGGTGCTGGTCCCATGGAGGCGAGGGAGGGGGGTGCTGGTCCCATGGAGGGAGGGAGGGGGGTGCTGGTCCCATGGAGGGAGGGAGGGGGGTGCTGGTCCCATGGAGGCGAGGGAGGGGGGTGCTGGTCCCATGGAGGGAGGAGGGGGGTGCTGGTCCCAGGGAGGCGAGGGAGGGGGGTGCTGGTCCCATGGAGGGAGGGAGGGGGGTGCTGGTCCCATGCAGGCGAGGGAGGGGGGCTGCTGGTCCCTCTGCTACACGGTACCTGGCCAAATAAGGAGCAGGAATGTGGACATGCTATAGAATGCTCCGGCTCCTATAGCTTTATTAAACAGTGACGGTATTATCTATCACAAGCACTTATTCTGTGGCTGGATGAAGAACTCAGGCTCCCGTGGCTTTCAGTCCTACTCTCCATCTCTTCTGTGGGTTTTAGGGATTAAAATGGTGAGGTGGTGAGCGTGTGTGTGTGTGTGTGTGTGTGTCCATTTGTGTGTGTCCATGTATTTGTCTACTCATGTATATGTTTGTGTGTGTGTGTGTGTGTGTGTGTGTTTGGAGAGGTAGTGGCTAATTACTCTGTACTACGACTTCCAGGAATGTGTCCGGTCCCCCAGGCAGTGACACCACCCAGTAGAGAGAGAGACTCCCTGGGGTCACCCAGTAGAGAGAGAGACCTCCCTGGGGTCACCCCACCCAGTAGAGAGAGAGACCTCCCTGGGTCACCCAGTAGAGAGAGAGACCTCCCTGGGTCACCCAGTAGAGAGAGAGACCTCCCTGGGTCACCCAGTAGAGAGAGAGACCTCCCTGGGTTGGGCTGGCTGAGTCACTGCCTGCTGACCAGAGGAGGGGGGTGGGGGGGGGCTGGGAGTGGTCCGTCAGGGCCAACACTCCTTCTCGCACACACACACACACACACACACACACACACACACACTCACACACACACACACACACTCACACACGCACACACACACACACACACACACACACACACACACTCACATGCACACGCACACACACACACACACACACGCACACACACACTCACACACACACTCACATGCACACACACCACACACTCACATGCACACACACACTCACATGCACACGCAAACACACGCGCGAACACATGCACGCTGGCACGCACATGTAGAGTTCCAGGAAAGAGGACTTGGGATTTGGGATGTGAGGAGTCCTGGATGATGATGATGGGGGTGGGGGGGGCGGAGGGGTTCTGGACCGGGGCACAGCGCATTCACACACCAGGAATGTCTTTTGTCTCTGGCCCATGCCACTAGGGCGTTAGTGTGTGTGTGTGTGTGTGTGTGTGTGTGTGTGTGTGTGTGTGTGTGTGTGTGTGTGTGTGTGAGTGTGTGTGTGTGTGTGTGTGTGTGAGTGTGTGTGTCGTATAAAACCTGACACCATCCAGGCTATGGTTGAATAAGCAGGATGACTGTGCCACCAACTTTCCACCAAAGTTCCAACCAAGAAGCATCACAGCAGATTAATCTGTGTGGGTGTGTGTGTGGGTGTGTGTGTGTGTGAGAGAGAGTGTGTGAGAGTGTGTGGGTGTATATGTGTGTGTGTGTGTGTGTGTCTGCTCAGTGATGGTCTGTCCTTATGAGCAGGCGTTGACAAGTAGAGACAGAGCAGGTAGAGAGTGATTAAAGAGAGAGGGTATCTTCCAGATAGCTGAAGGTCACACACACACACACACATACACACGCACATACACACACACACACACACACACACGCACGCGCACACACACACACACACACACACACACACACACACACACACACACAGGCTCATCATCACTCACATAATATGACAACAGGGGACTTCACTTCCAAGGTAGCACTTTCAGTCTGTGAAGCTGGGAG
>NW_028176084.1:0-5000 GCF_949987555.1 Borostomias antarcticus
CATCATCTTCGCCGTCTCCAAACCGCTGCCTGGCGCCAGCTTAGAGCGAGCGCGCTCTACACACACACACACACACACACACACACACACACACACACACACAAGATGCGCTTCCTGCTGCAGCCGACTGGTCCCAGACCCTGGGGCGGGAGCAGAGACGGGCGGAGCGGCCGCTCCCAAAACGGAGCTTCGGTCGACCGGGGCGCGCCCCCCCCCGGAGTCTCTCCCCTCCTCTCTGCGGGGGGTCTCGGGGGGACGGCTCCAGTGTTAAGGAGCGCGGGGAGCCAGGGAGAGAGGAGGAGGAGGAGGAGGAGGGAGTCTTTATTTACCTTCCTGGGTCTCTTCCTCCGCTGGCCCAGTCCGTTCAGACGGTCTCCGGCCTCCATCCTGTAGTGGGGCTGGTTCTCCTCCTCGCTCATCCTCCTCCTCCTCCTCCTCTCCCTCCTCTCTCTCTCTATCTCTCTCTCGCTCACTTTCTTCTTCTTTTGTTTGCTCTCTCTCTCTCTCTCTATGGTTTTTTCTTCTTCTCCAGTGAGGCGTCTCTCGGCTCTTCAGAGCGTCCGGCGCGCGACGCAGCTCCACGGTATTCCGCCCGGCGACTGAGAGCGGCGAGGGGAAAGTGGGAGTGGTAGATAGAGGGAGGGAGGAGTGGAGGAGGGGAGCGGGGGAGGGAGGGAGGGAGGGGCGAGGGGGGCAAGGGAGCGAGGGGAGGAGGGAGGAGGGAGGAGGGAGGAGGGAGGGGGGGGCGGGGAGCACAATGGTGTTGCCATGGCAGCAGCTGCCACCAGTGTTTGGGAGCGCTCGCCGGCGAGCTAGCGCGCGTGTGTGTGTGTGTGTGTGTGTGTGTGCAGCCTCTCATGTGGGCTCTTTCTTTTTTTTCACCTTCTGTTTTTCACAACAACAATGCAGACTGCTGGACCAATCAGGAGAGGCACGTGGAATACCATCGCTCATAACAACGCAATGCCTTGTTATTGTTATTGTTGGTTTTTTTCTTCAAGAGGTTCTCTAATCACCAAGCAACGATGCCACAGAAATTACTCTCGGCAAAACCAAACCACAACCATTCAAATTCACAAATTTCGACGGACTCTCTTTTAATTTCTTGTCTGTGTCGGGCCTTTGTTTTCTAGGCAGGTCTTAAATCCATGTGGGTATGAGCTCCTAACCCTATTAAAACACGCCAGGCTTCCCGAACCCCTTTGAAAACTCGGATTCCCGCCGGCTTTAATGATGGCCTCCGGCGTTCCAGCTGCCGGGTCGCGCTGAAAGAGCGTCCCAATTAAGAGGTGTGAAGCCCCCTGTCTCCTCCGACATCCCTCCATCCCTCCGCCTCATCCCTCCGCCTCATCCCTCCATCCCTCCGCCTCACCCCTCCGTCCCTTCGCCTCATCCCTCCATCCCTCCGCCTCATCCCTCCGTCCCTCCGCCTCATCCCTCCATCCCCTCATCCCTCCGCCTCATCCCTCCATCCCTCCTGAACATGAGCCAGGCTTGAGCAGACCGGTTAAAACGCCAGGGAGAAAAGGAGGGTTTTTAGGGAGGATTTTAAAAACTCAAGGGTCTGGGAGGATCTAATATGAAGGGGCAGGTTGTTCCATAGCCTGGGGGGCAGCTGCCACAGAGGCCCTGTCGCCTCGAGACTCAAGTGTGGTTTTGGGTGGGCTCTGGGGAGCAGCGATGCAGGAGCAGGGAGAGGAACAGAGGGACCCGGCCGTTTAGGGCTTTAAAAACCAGTAGAAGAGTTTACAACCAATGAGAGAGAGGATCCACTGACCGCCTAGGAAATACAGCGCTGATAGTACAGTATGTTCTCCAAGTACTGTGTTCTCCAAGTACAGTATGTTCTCCAAGTACTGTATGTTCTCTAAGTAGCCTCTCACACACACACACACACACACACACACACACACACAGACACACACACACACACACAGACACACACACACACACACACACACACACAGACACACACACACACACAGACACACACACACACACACACGCACATGCACACACACACACACACACGCACGCACACACACACACACACAGACACACACACACACGCACACACACACACACACACACAAACAGATAACTCATCTCTCTGGTGCTGAAGGGTGACTTGGATGTGTGCCAGCCTAGGGATCTCTAGGGACAGCATGTCCCCTCCAGGGCACCCAGGGACATCTAAGTGACCAGGGCCTGTACTGTGTGTCATGCATTATGACAAAACGATACCGACAAATCAATCATATACGATATTACTGTGTGATATACTGAAGTGCATTCAAACTGAATCCCCACACTTACCTCAGGTGTCCTCACACACACCAAAATAAACTCTCAAATATGTTTCTATATTTGTGTGTGTGTATGTGCGTGTGTGTGTATGTGTGTGTGTGTGTGTGTTTGTCCATGTGTGCGTGTGTGTGTGCATGCATGTGTGTGCGTGCATGTGTGTGTGTGTGTGCCCATGTGTGCGTGTGCGTGTGTCTGCGTGTATGTGTGTGTGTGTGTGTGTGTGTGTATGTGTGTGTGTGTGTGTGTGTGTGTGCATGTACAGTATGTGTGTGTGCGTGTGTGTGTGTGTGTGTGTGTGTGTGTGTGTGTGTTTGTCCTCATCTGCATTCCCACCTCTTTTGGCACTGCCACACCAGAGGACACACACACACACACACACACATCTGTGTGTTGGCAGCTGCCCGCTGTGATGGTGGCCGAGCCAGATGGATGAGGATGAGCAGGATGAGGATGAGGTCGTCGGGTTCAGACCACGTCTGCCCGTCATCATCCCCCTCTACCGCCTCGACCAGAAACAGCCCCCAGACCGCGCTAGACGATACCAGAGATCAGTCAGCTAGCATCAAACAAGTCTGGCAGAACATCCTAACAAGACTATATTAATCAAAACCCAATTAGCCTGAGCCCATCTGTTCGTCATAATATATCTACTGTATATTCCAGTCAACCCCGTGTGGACGACTCTTTTAATTGAGTTTGTCCAAGTCCAGTGAATCATGAAATGAGCAGGAGAAGTGCAAACAAAACTAGACACTCAGACAAAGCGCCAACAACAGTGAAAGAGGGAGCAGGTACTTCAGCAGCGTCAATAGTACCGAGTGAATGAGTGCAAATGAAAGGGTCTTTATAGATGAATGGTAATAGAGACATCACTAGTATCCATCTGTCTCTCTCTCTCTCACACACACACACACACACATACACACACACACACACACACACTGTCTCTCTGATATTCAGCCACATCTACTGTAAGCAAAGACACACAAAATGTACAGTATGTATGTATGTAACTTTCCTACTGTATACTATTTGTCCCATTATTTTAAGACTGTATATTTATTTGCCCAGGGACTGCGGGTGGAAATTAGCTGTAACCTTGTACAGTGCATCTCTCCCTATTCTACAGGGTAAATGTCTACTGTACCTTGTCCCTGTCTTAAAAATAAATAAAAAATCAATCAATCAATCAGTAGCAAACATCTGCTACTCTATTTCACTTGTCACAGGTTTTCTATGAAGAAACTGCAGCCTTTATTTAATGAAACATTAAAAGTTAATGACAGCGATATTTATGTGGAGGCAGCAAAGTTACACTTATTTCTTAATGAGCCATTGTCAGCTGTTTTTCTACCCTGTTCTGCCAGCTGTTGGACCCTAACTAGTTCTCTCTACCTCTCACAGCCCAAACAGCTGGATTCAACATTCAAGACTCTTTCATTTGTCACGTAAATGGTAAATGGACTGCACTTATATAGCGCTTTTCCACCTTAGCGGCACTCAAAGCGCTTTACAATGGCCTCTCATTCACCCATTCACACATACACTCACACACCAATGGAGGTAGCTGCCATGCAAGGTGCTAACATGCTCATTGGGAGCAATTTGGGGTTAGGTGTCTTGCTCAAGGACACTTCGACATGTGGACAGACGGAGCTGGGATTCGAACCACTGACCCTTCGATCATTGAACGACCCGCTCTACCAACTGAGCTACAGCCGCCCCTAACGTAATGTACAGCGTACATAGTGAAATATTGCTGCCGGCTCAGAGATATGCTCATTACTGTACATTGATATAATACACAATTTACAAAGTGACACAAGACAGAATTTACAAATCACACAAGAGGTACCAAGCTATAGAGTATAAGTACTGTATAAGATAGATACCGGTATGGATGGATTATGTACAGTACATGCTATTTATGGATATGAATATATAACATGTGGGAGGGGGGCATGGGTGTCTTACTGTATGTAGTACACACGCTATAGCTATAATAAGTAACCATACACACATACAGTACACAAACACACACACACACACACACACACACAGACACACACTACCGTACCCCACGGTACCTGTCCATGTTCACCACGTTCCCTATCCTGTAACTTGTAACGAACATGTATAATTCACGTTGGGATGATCACAGGAGAGAAACGGACTGTTGTATAATTCACTTCCTGCTGGCTACTGTTCCGCGCGCTGCCTGCCATTGTGCTGAGTCTGCAGATATGGCTATAGGGGCCATGGTTACCGGGTTAAAGCACTATTCTCTATGTTTCTGCTGCCCGTTCTCAGAAGTGTTCAAGCTGCAAGACAAAAGGTGCAAATCAGCAAAAAAAAAATATAATAAGAAAAAGCTCATAACGCTTCATCGCCTGACTCAACACTTTAACAAGAGGCGCTTGATTTATACTTCCCCTGCTTTTTGATCTGGCGGTAAAACAAACCTTCATCATTCGTGTGTGTGTGTGTGTGTGTGTGTGTGTGTGTGTGTGGATATGCCTATCCCTTCCCTCTGCATTAATGCTCCCCCCACTTCAAAGGTTCAATCACTTTCATTCTCAGACAGAGGCCCTTCCAAAGAGGAACAAGGCTACGCTACGTGTTTAGCTTTGAAGCAGCCTGACACACACACACACACACACGCACACACACACACACACATCCACACACACACG
>NW_028176083.1:0-15231 GCF_949987555.1 Borostomias antarcticus
GGAGGGGAGAGGAAAAGAGAGGAAAAAGGTTGTTAATTATATAGTAGTACTCTTCTACGTGACTGCATGTTTGTGTTCCTCTCTCTCTCTCTCTCTTTCTCTCTCTCTCTCTCTCTCTCTTTCTCTCTCTCTCTCTCTCTCTCTTTCTCTCTCTCTCTCTCTCTCTCTCTCTTTCCCTCTCTGTCATGTTTCCTGTGTGATCTGACCGTTAAAGCCCATCACTGAAACGCCATCCAACTCTGACTCCTGTACTCCAGTAATCATCATGCCACACACACACACACACACACACACACACACACACACACACACACACACTCAGGTGGATAATTAGCCGGTGCTAGCAGAGGTATAATCAGCCTGTACACACCATGATGGCTCTCGGGGGGGGGGGGGGGGGGGTAAGGACTGTAATTGTGCTTTAACTTCTGTCCAACACGCTTGTTAAGTCCCCGGCCGATAGTGGACAAAGGGTTAGTATGGCTGGGCGGGGACATGGTCATCATGGATTTTGATGGCCAGAGGGGACAGGAGGATTATGGGATGCCGTTGTCCTCCTCCTCCTACAGTACGTCCATGCTATCAAGAAAGTTTACCACAAGATTAACACAACCCACCCCCCACCCCCCTCACACACATACATACACACACACACACACACACACACACACACACACACACATAGCAGCCCGAGGATCTGGCAGAACCAGGGTCAGAACGCGTCTCGCTGTGTTTCTGTTCACGTGGCCGAGGGAAGTCTCCGGAACCCCGGGGCCTCGGGGGCCCCTCTGACTGACTGGGGCCATTCAATCTGGCTCCCAACAGCTGTCACTGGCTGTTTAATAAGTACACACACACACACACACACAGCAACACACACGTATTCACACACAGAGATGCACACACACACACACACAAGGCGACAGCTCCCTCCGGCGCGCGACCAAAGGCTAGGGCGACCAAAGGCCCCGGGTGACTTATTCAAGAGCGACTTTGTCAAGAAAAACTGTCAGGAAAGTAGTATGTCTACATTTACTTCTGTACTTATTTTGTTACCATTATGTGTTTGCATCCTATTCCTCTTGTGTTCCCTCTCCGGGGGTCACGCAGACACTGGGTCACCCCCAGACTCCGTAACCCCTCTAACCTCCTCTATCCAACTGTCTCAACTCATAGAGAGCAAGTGGTGACAGGGGGACTTTGGAACTGCCAGTCAGCGGTGCCCGAAGCTGAGTTTATCTCAGGCGATGCATCCTTGCTCTCCCTCAGCTTCCTTGCTCTCACCAGGACATGGATCACACCAGAGAACACTGCCCCACCCAGACATGGATCACACCAGAGAACCCTGCCACACCCAGACACGGATCACACCAGAGAACCCTGCCACACCCAGACACGGATCACACCAGAGAACACTGCCACACCCAGACACGGATCACACCAGAGAACCCTGCCACACCCAGACACGGATCACACCAGAGAACACTGCCACACCCAGACACGGATCACACCAGAGAACCCTGCCACACCCAGACACGGATCACACCAGAGAACACTAACACACCCAGACACGGATCACACCAGAGAACACTGCCACACCCAGACACGGATCACACCAGAGAACACTGCCACACCCAGACATGGCTCACACCAGAGAACACTGCCACACCCAGACACGGATCACACCAGAGAACACTACCACACCCACAGACCTGGATCACACCAGAGAACCCTGCCACACCCAGACACGGATCACACCAGAGAACACTGCCACACCCAGACCTGGATCACACCAGAGAACACTGCCACACCCAGACATGGATCACACCAGAGAACACTGTCACACCCAGACATGGATCACACCAGAGAACCCTGCCACACCCACAGACATGGATCACACCAGAGAACACTACCACACCCGCAGACATGGATCACACCAGAGAACCCTGCCACACCCAGACACGGATCACACCAGAGAACACTGCCACACCCGCAGCTCTGTCAGATGTACTGTGTACTCTTTCTCCCACACTCCCAGAGCTGTGAGGCGAGGTGGTGGTAGTGGCCTGCTTATTTCCCCAAAATGGAAATACTCTCTCTTCTTTATTCCACAGTTTTCCCCGCCCTCTTTGGAATTCCATGCTGTCTCTGTCACGTATCCAATCAAGCTCAACATTGCTGTTGTGTGTCGCCCACCAGGCCACCTTGGTGAGTTCCTGGAGGAGCTTGATACACTAGTTTCACACTTCCCTGATGATGGGTCTGCACTCATCCTTCTCAGCGACTTCAACATCCAGAGTGAGAAAGTGGAACCTCTTGTCTCTTTCCTCTCCTCCTTTGATCTTCACCTCTCTTCTTCCCCTTCTACTCACAAAGCCGGCAACCAGCTGGATCTGATCTTCACTAAAAACTGTTCCACCACTAACCTGTCTGTCACTCCCCTCCATCTCACTGACCACTATTTCATGTCCTACTCCCTCTCCATCCCCTCTTCCCCTGTAACTCCTCCTCCTACCCACATGGTTACCACCCATAGCCACCTCCACTCGCTCTCCCTTACTGAATTTTCCTCTGCCGTTACCTCTGCCCTCCCCACCCTTGAATCCTTCTCTCTCCTACCCTCTGATACTGCCACTGATCTTCTCCTCTCTACTCTTTCCTCCTCTATGGACAATCTCTGTCCCCTCACCTCCAGGCCAGCATGCCCAACTCCACCTGCCTCATGGCTGTCGGACTGCATACTGATAGACGGAGGCTGAGAATAGCTGAGCGTAAATGGAGAAAAGGCAGCAGACGCCCAGAGGACCTTCTTAATTTCCAATCTCTTCTTTCCACATTCTCCTCCTCCCTGTCTGCTGCTAAAGTTGCTTTCTTCTGCTCTAAGATTCTAACCTCTGCTTCCAATCCTAAAAAAAACTCATTGAAACCTTCTCTTCACTACTCCAGCCCCCACCTCCTACTCCCAACTCCTTCCTTCTCCTTGATGATTTCGCCAACTTCTTTGCCAACAAAGTTAACAATATCAGATCCTCTTTCCCCGGTCAACGCTCCGTGCACCAACCTCACCTCCCCACCCTCTCTTCCCTCTCCGCTCCCCCCCTCCTCTCCACGCCCCACCTTATCCCACTTTTCTCCCCTCTCCCCCAACGAGGCCCTCAACCTTGTAACATCTAACCGCCCCACCACGTGCTCCCTAGACCCTGTTCCCTCGACTCTCCTTCAGTCTGTTGCACCCGAACTCCTTCCCTTCCTAACCCACCTCATCAACGCATCTCTTGTATCAGGATGCTTTCCCTCTGCTTTCAAGACTGCCAGAGTCACCACCCTCCTGAAGAAACCATATCTCGATATCGATCAAATCAAATCAAATCAAATCAAAGCTTTATTTGTATAGCGCACTTCATACCCAGAGGCAACAAAATGCGCTTTACAGAGAACAAGGGAGGTGGGCAGACGACCCACCTCTACATATTCCAGAGGGAAGCAAAAAAACAGTAATCACCCGGGGGCCAGATAAGTGAGCTGTAAAAATTCTTCCCTGACCCCTCTCAACAAGGCGATCGAGCAAGCTCCAGGAGTATGTTTGTCTACCGGCTAAGAACATTTATAAAGCAACACATTACATTAAATTACACTTCAGGGTAAGAGAGGCTAAAAAGCATCATAGGAGAGACATGGCAAATACTGGTGTGTGTTTGCTATGGCCCAGGCCTAAAGCCAGAAGTGGGCTGGTGTATGTCTGTGTGTACGTGTGTTAACTAAATGCTACAACATCGATAACCATATCTCCCACCTGACGGGCCGCTCCTACCAGGTGACATGGAGAGGGTCAATGTCGGAAACCGCATAGTCTGACTACGGGGGTTCCACAAGGGTCTGTCCTGGGTCCTCTCCTTTTTTCCCTCTACACTACATCTCTGGGCTCTGCCATTCGCTCGCATGGCTTCTCCTTTCACTGCTATGCCGATGACACCCAACTGGTCCTGTCATTTCCCCCTTCTGATACACAAGTGGAAACAACCCATAGCTGGGTGCTTGACTGACGTCTCAGAGTGGATGACAACACATCACCTCGAGCTCAATCTGGACAAGACTGAGCTGCTGTTCCTCCCGGGGAAGGGCTGCCCGCACCACGACTTGGCCATCACCATTGAAGACACAGTGGTGACGCCGTCTCGGACTGCGAGGAATCTGGGTGTGACCCTGGACGACCAACTGTCGTTCTCCGCACATACAGTATCACATCCATCACGCTCCTGCAGATTCATGCTCTACAACATCAGGAGGATTCACCCTTTCCTCACTGATGAAATGGCGCAGATGCTCATCCAGGCCCTGGTCATCTCCCGCCTGGACTACGGCAGCTCCCTCTTCGCTGGGGCCCCGGCGTCAGCCATTAAACCCCTGGAACTTGTCCAGAAAGCTGCTGCTCGCCTGGTGTTCAACCACCCTAAGTTCTCCCACACAACTTCCCTTCTCTGGCGCCCTTTAGCGGCTCGCATCCAGATTAAAGAGCAATGAAAGGAACACCCTCCCCCTACCTCCAGGCCATGGTCAAACCCTATACCCCCTCCAGACCGCTACACTCTGCTACCTCGGGGCGATGCCCCTTTGGTCGATTGACACGGTCACGGCTCTTCTATGTCCTGGCCCCGCAGTGGTGGAACGAACTGCCCACTGACATCAGGACAGCAGAGTCGCTGCCCATCTTTCGTCGCAGGCTCAAAACTCATCTCTTCAAGAAGCACTACAACGATCCTCCCTCTTAAGCACCTATTGTATTTTAGATTGCTATTCTTGCACTTTGCCTTCAGCACTAGATTATGCTCTTAGTCACTTGTATTAGAAAGGAGATGCACTTGTGAGTTCTGGCAAGTAGTAGTACATTGGCTTTTCCTATGTTAAATGCAATTATTGTTAGTCACTTTGGATAAAATGGTCTGCTAAATTACTTTAATGTAAAATGTGTGCGTGCACACACACACACACCCACACACACACACGTACAGCCAACAATGGCTAATGATGGGGTGTATTGTGTTTAATCTCTGCATGCCCTCTCAGGAAGCCTGACACTTTGATCACCTGTCTTTAATAAGTAAACACACACACACACATACACACACACACACACATACTGTACATACACACACACACACACGCACACACACACACGCAAACACACACATACACACTCACACACAACACACACACACATGCACGCACAATCACACACACACGCACGCGCACCCACACACACACACACACACACACACACACACACACACACACACACACACACACACACACACACACACACACACACACACACACACACACACACGGTGTTCCAGACAGAAGAGTGTTATTCTGACAGATTGCTGTGCATGTTCCCATTGAGCTGCAGGGTATTCTCTCTGCCTGGCTGGATGTGCATGTTCTGACACACACACACACACACACACACACACACACACACACACACACACACACACACACACACACACCTGGCCTTTCCTCTGAGGCCTGTTTGGCAGTGTGCTGCCTCCAGTCGGTACTACGCTCTCCTTTGGGCCGACTGTCTCTAGTCTTATCTGCCCATAGCACCGTGTGTGTGTGTGTGTGTGTGTGTGCGCGTGTGTGTGTGTGTGTGCATGTGTGTGTGTGTGTGTGTGTGTGTGTGTGTGTGGTCCAGTCAGGCAGGGAGGCAGGGTTGAACGTGGAGGAAGCTGGGCTGCTATGGTTAGAAGGTTGGTGGCATAGGTTAAAATCTGCACTTCCTAAAGGTTAAGCCTAGGATTCTTCTCTCATCTCTCCTCTACTCTCTTCTCTCTACTCTCTCATCTCTCTTCTCTACTCTCTCATCTCTACTCTCTCATCTTTCTCCTCTACTCTCTCTTCTCTACTCTCTCATCTCTCTCCTCTACTCTCTCATCTCTCTTCTCTACTCTCTCTTCTCTACTCTCTCATCTCTCTTCTCTACTCTCTCATCTCTCTCCTCTACTCACGCATCTCTCTTCTCTACTCTCTCATCTCTCTTCTCTCATCTCTCTCCTCTACTCTCTAATCTCTCTTCTCTACTCTCTCATCTCTCTTCTCTACTCTCTCATCTCTCTCCTCTACCCACTCATCTCTGTTCTCTACTCACTCATCTCTCTCCTCTACTCTCTCATCTCTACTCTCTCATATCTCTCCTCTACTCTCTCATTCTCTCCTCTACTCTCTCATCTCTCTCCTCTACTCTCTCATCTCTCTCCTCTACTCTCTCATCTCTACTCTCTCATATCTCTCCTCTACTCTCTCATTCTCTCCTCTACCCACTCATCTCTGTTCTCTACTCTCTCATCTCTCTCCTCTACTCACTCATCTCTCTCCTCTACTCTCTCATCTCTACTCTCTCATATCTCTCCTCTACTCTCTCATTCTCTCCTCTACTCTCTCATCTCTCTCCTCTACTCTCTCATCTCTCTCCTCTACTCTCTCATCTCTCTCCTCTACTCTCTCATCTCTACTCTCTCATATATCTCCTCTACTCTCTCATCTCTCATCTCTACTCTTTCATCTCTCTTCTATACTCTCTGATCTCTCTCTGGACAGAACCAGGACAGAACCTGGACAGAACCGGGACAGAATCTGGACCGAACCTGGAGAGAACCAGGATAGAACCTGGAGAGAACCGGGACAGAACCTGGAGAGAACCAGGATAGAACCTGAAGAGAAACTGGACAGAACCTGGACAGAATGTGGACCGAACCTGGAGAAAACATGGAGAAAACCATGACAGAACCAGGACAGAACCTGAAGAGAACCAGGACAGAACCTGGAGAGTTTAATTAAGCACCAGCAGCCCAGCCCTGACCCTACAGAAACCCACAAACAACAGTCTGTGATTCTCATGGACCACTGAACCAGCACTCCCCACCAGGCCGGCCTGCCCCTTTCATCTCCTCCCTGCTCTCCCTCAGCCCCTGCATCCCCGGGACCTTCCCACAACCCGCTGCCAATAATGGGATCACCCGCATCTCTGATGAGCTTGAAGTGAATGATGGGACCGTACCATCCGCTGAGCCGAGAAGAGGGGGGTGCTCCGCGGTCATCAAAGGCTCGACCAAAACACTCTGATCTCTGAAGAGAGGACGGATTAAACGTTTTGAGGGGAGCGATGGAGGGAGGAGGAGGATATGCAAGGAGAGGAGTGAAAGAGGAGAGGAGTCAAGAGGAGAAGGAGTATAAAGGCCTTTTTACATTAGTGCTGAACCAGCCGCCGTGCTCAGCGCTTCAGGATCAATCTGGATCTCGGCGCGGGGCAGCGAAGCCCATTAGCATCCGATGGCCGCCATCTCCGCGTCTCCGCAGCGGGCGCTTTGAAGTAGAACAGCACGCGGACGCAGGTGCATCGCCGCGGAAACCTGGGCTCGTGTCAGTGGGGGAGCTGGACTGCGGCAGACACATTTCCCATGCTGGAATAAAAACCATGAGAGTTTTTCGCTAGGTTTTTCGCTAGGGGCGGTAGCTCCAATCATCTCGATCTTTGCAAAGTCTTATAGTGATCAGCGAGTAAGAACTCGCCACGTTGTCTTTTAGACGTGAGAGGGTGTCAGACTTAAGCATTTTAAAAGTATATTCAAAGGTGGACCCCGGGAGAAGGTAGCGGAGGTGGTTTGGAAACAACGCTCTCGTGATGAGGAACAGACCTGCCTGCCGCTGAAGAGATTGAGCATCGACCCCCCGGGGGGGGAACACCTCACTTTGGTCTAGCGGGTGGGTCGATGTTCGGGAGTTCCCGCGCGGAAGGTCTGCTATACGCTGTGCTCCTCCACTTGTGCATTTCTACAACAGAGCCTGGGCTCTGGGTGTGTCCTAGCAGAGGAGCAGCGCGGGCGTGCGTGCGTGTCGGCGTGCTGCGTGGTGATAGGCCGTGATAAACCCCTGGTTTACACAGGAGAGAACAGGGCGGCGTGAGAGAGACGGATAGGAGTCGGAGGCGTTCAGACTGATCAATGACAGCTCCTCTCCCGTAGATGACAGCAGACAATTAAGAACGATGAGCCGGATGAATACTGAATACAGACGACGTTTAAATGGACTGGTTACGGAGGGGCTCTGGCACAAAGGGCTCCCGCTCCCTCTCCCCAGAGGAGGAGAGAGAGGGAGGGTCGGAGGACAGAGAGAAGGAGAGAGGGAGGGGAGAATTGGAGGAAGGCGTGGGCGAAGTTCTCAAAAGGCTTTTGTCTCCTGAAGTCTTTGTTATTAGATGTGAGCAGTGAATCAAATGTTAGATTTAATGGCGACGGTTCAGGTACTGTCTCACCTGGTCCCATAAGCGGGGTGGAGCTCTCTCTCTCTCTCTCTTTCTCTCTCTCCCTCTCTTTCTTTCTCTCTCTCTTTCTCTTTATCTCTCTTTCTCTCTCTCTGTCTCTCTCCAGTAACAAAGAAAAGACAGGAGAGACGTTGACAAAAGAGGAGCCGAAGGTTCTTTTTTGTAGCTCATTGTTTTTGACGACTTCCATGCCTACCAAAGGATCCAATTCTGTCTCGTTCTGATACTCTCAATCAATTACTCTCTCGCTCTCTCTCTCTCTCTTTCTCCTCAGAATAAATGTATCTTTGGCAATCAGTTCTTACTTACAAAGGATATATTTCACCGGTTCTCTTCCAAGAACTCTCTATTTCTCCCTCTCCCTCTCTCTCCTCTCATCTCCTCTCCAAGAAACACTCACGTTAAGACATTTCCCCCTGTGCCTGCCAACAAGGCTCATAAACTAGCCTAAAGCCCTGCAGATCAATAGCAGAGCCCTGTTGCAAATCTCCCTGTAGCTAACTGGCATAGAGCTCTGTAGCTAACTGTAGCAGAGCACTGTAGTTAACCATCATAGAGGTATCTGCGTGCTTGGCTGACATCTCAAATTGGATAGCGACCCACCACCTCAAGCTCAACCTGGACAAGACTGAGCTAATGTTCCTCCTGGGGAAGGGCTGCCCGCACCACGACTTGGCCATCACCAACAACGACACAGTGGAGGACACCACCTCAGACCGCGAGGAATCTGGGTGTGACACTGGACGGCCAACTGTCGTTCTCGGCACATATCACATCATTTAAACGCTCGTGCAGATTCCCGCTCTACAACATCAGGAGGATTCACCCTTTCCTCACTGATGAAACGGTGCAGGTGCTCATCCAGGCCTGGTCATCTCCCGCCTGGACTACTGCAACTCCCTCCTTGCTGGGGCCCCGACGTCAGCCATTAATCCCCTGGAACTTGTCCAGAAAGCTGCTGCTCGCCTGGTGTTCAACCACCCCAAGTTCTCCCACATAACTTCCTTCTCCGTTCCCTACACTGGCTCCCTGTAGCAGCTTGCATCCAGTTTAAAATTCTGGCACTAGCCTACAGGGCAAGGAAAGGAACAGCTCCCTCCTACCTCCAGACCATGGTCAAGCCCTACACCCCCTTTAGCACTACTGTAGATTATGCTCTTAGTTACTTGTTTAAAGGGGACATGCACTTGTGAGTTCTGGTGAGTAGAAGTACACTGGCTTCCTACGTTAAATGCAATTATTGTAAGTTACTTTGGATAAAAGCATCAGCTAAATGACTGTGATGTAATGTAATATGTGTGTGAAGCATGTGGACATGTGGGTGTAGAGGTTTAACATGTGGACATGTGGGTGTAGAGGTTTAACATGTGGACATGTGGGTGTAGAGGAGGAGGCTTGTAGCTCGGGAGGTACAGTAGTAAGTCCCCGGTTCGATCCCAGCATTGTGCCGAAGTGTCCTTGAGCAAGACACTGGAACTCAAAATCTCTCACGTGCAGCATAGTGGCATAGTACCTAGTACTGTCCCCTCACAGCCAGAATGTCTCCGGGTCTTTCTGTGCGGAGTTTGCATTTTCTCCCCGTGTTCGCAAGTGGTTCCTCCCAAAATAACCCAATACAAAAAACATGCAGAAAAACAGATGCTCTTCAGTTCGGTACCTTCAGCCAACCTCAATATGCATGACACACCTACAGTCTGCGTTTGACTTGATGTTAGCATTTCTATTCAGTTCCAGTCATGTGGAAAGCCACACTACAGGGTGATTGATCTAAATAAATGTTTGAATAGAGGATGTGGGCCTGTCTGCTCTTAGGCGTTCTATAAGACAGCTTCCACTTTAATTCACCCTGATGCATGACATCCTCAACTGTCTCATACAGAACATACTGAAAACCCTGACATAACCGAACACTAACCCACTTCTGCAACGTGCCAGCATCACAGTAAAGACCTCCACTCAGCCCTGGGGGGTGCTCATGCTAACATGATTAAAAACAGAGTCTGACTCAACGGATGTTTTCGGGATAATTTGTTGTTTGTTTATTACTGCCCAATGAGTGGCAGTGAAATCTGTTGTCTTCCCAGATCAGATTAAATCCAGACTAAATGAAACAACAACTTAGGTACCACCCGCCCCAAGACGATTGTGATTGGTTTAGAGAAATGCAGTGTTTTTTGCTCTCCCTATCCCGAATGGAAATGAGACTAGCCAGACCTTTCTCCAGCGCTGGCAAAGCTTAAATGAAGTATGGAGATAGAGATAGGTCTGGCTACACGAGACTAAGAACAGAGCAGTCTGATGTGTGTTTTCTAGAGCATTGTGTTCCCCTATAGGGACAGCTGTGGTTCTCAGCATAGAGGTAGAGCCTCTGGAACATGAGGAACCTGACACAGGAACCACTGCCACGACTCAGCAGTAGATCTCACTAGATTGAAGCTGTTTGGTGAAACGGGGTTGAACGTAGCTCGGGAGGTAGAGCGGCCGGCTGGGGGATGGAAGGTCCCCAGTTCGATCCCAGCCCCCGGCAGCGTATCGATGTGCGTTACACCGTAACCTCACAGCTAGAACGTCCTGGGTGGAGTTTGCATGCTCTCTCCCTGTGCCATCCGGGTTCCCTCCACATAGAACCCCAATGCCAAGACTTGGACTGAGCACTTGGTCACTTACCCACTGCTCCAGGCTGCCCCTGGAGGGGGACAGCTTGGATGGAAGGAATGCAGATGATAAATTCTACCTGTGTGTGTGTGTGTGTGTGTGTGTGTGTGTGTGTGTGTGTGTGTGTGTGTGTGTGTGTGTGTGTGTGTGTGTGTGTGTGTGTGTGTGTGTGTGTGTGTGTGTGTGTGTGTGTGTGTGTGTGTGTGTGTGTGTGTGTTGCCGCTGACCTGTGTGTTTGTGTTCAATTTCCTTGTGGCTGATAAATGTCCTTCAAGGTCTAGTACTGCTCATACAGTATAGGCAATAAGAAAAGCCCTTTCCTTTTGGGTACTTCATCAAAGACAAAAAACGCTTGAAGCTTAAAAGCCCCAACACGTTTCAGCTAACCTTCATCAGGGCGTAGACAGCAGCAGTACCAGAGTCGGGGTCAGTGGTGGAACTAGAAGTCCCATTGGTCCGAAGACAAGACTGCAGGGTCAGGGTTCCACCAATCCCCCAGAGTGTTAGCGTCAAACACCAGAACCGCAAGAGAACCCTACACGCCCTGCAGGCCTGAACACCATTACTGTAAGTGAGTTTGTTTATCCTTTATGAGTGACCCACAGTCTGGATCATCAATAATCCAGCGGATTTTATCGTCGCTACCCCAGCGCTATCAGAGCACATTAGCCCTGCGACGGGCGCCACTCCCCATCAATAACGCACGCCTCTGAGTCCGCCAGCGTCCGCAACGTCAGCCTCCTGCTCCTCGGGAGAATGTTTTATTTAAAGTCTCATTTGTAAATCAAATAATAATAATAATGGAGAAATAAAAGAAGTATATGATTTGTAATTATCTTCGCCCTGCAGCGCGTTCCGGAGTGCCAGGCGTAACCGCAATGTTTAATATGTGGGTTTTAATATCCAAAACCAGAGTATGAATATTTTATGCAGAGCTAGATGCGATCTGTCAGTTCTTGGCCAGCCATACTGCGCTGGCCTAGAAAGACAAGGAATATGGAAATCCGGCTCTTCGAGGAGCAGTGTGTCTATTTATACAGGGAGGAAATCGGAGGTTCTCTACAGTACATGTGTACATACGGTAGGCATGTTATCACGCGTGTCTCGGTGGGAGTCAGGCCAGCGCAGATGATGTTTGGCATGTTAACCAGCGGAGCAAAGCTGTGATCCCGCCCACAGACCAGCTTATTGGCAGCAAACGTGGGCCGCGTTGCTATAGAGACAGCAGCAGCTCCTTCGGCCGCGGCATCCGTTACCTACCGCACTCTCCCTCTGCCCGTCTGGAGGTTCCAGAAGCCTCTCTCAGGGTTCCGACTCTCACTCTGCCTTTCTGGAGGTTCCGGAAGCCTCTAAGGGTTCCGACTCTCCCTCTGCCCGTCTGGAGGTTCCGGAAGCCTCTCTAAGGGTTCCGACTCTCCCTCTGCCTGTCTGGAGGTTCCGGAAGCCTCTCTCAGGGTTCCGACTCTCCCTCTGCCTGTCTGGTGAGGAGTGTGGAGAGCCGGGACGACTTCCCTGACAGATCCTCTCACCGGGCCCGAGCCAGCAGCCTCGTCCCCGAGCGGCGGCACCCCGCTGGTGAGCCGGTGACAGTCGAGGCGTCGCGGAGCGAGAGAGCGAGACGCTGACACAGCGAGTCAGAGAGAGCTGGCACGGGCGCTAAACTGTCAACATGTCCGCCACCGTCTCCCTGGTGGCAGAGAAAGGGCCTGAGTTAACCAGACCGACAGAAAGAGAGAGAGAGACATAACGAGGAAGAAAGAGAGAGGGAGGAAGAAAGAGAAAGAATGAGAGAGGCGGAAGAGAGAGAGAGAGTGCCTGAGGCATGTGACACTGTCTTTAGTGAAGAAAAAGACGGGACATGGAGATGGAGAGGACAGGATGGGGGGGCAGGACAGTCAAATAATCTTTTTAATGCATCTTTTGGAGGAGCCTGCAGCATTGCGATGCACTATAGCTGAATCGCTGTCTCCATCTCTCTCAGAGGAGAGGAGGAGGAGGAGGAGAAGAGGGAGGATGAAGAAGGGACACCTCTCCTAGTGTTCCCAGCTGGTGCCAGTTCTGGATGCGGTCACAGGAAGTGCTGGTAGCCAGTGTGTTAGTGTCTACAGGAAGTGCTGGTAGCCAGTGTGTTAGTGTCTTCAGGAAGTGCTGGTAGCCAGTGTGTTAGTGTCTACAGGAAGTGCTGGTAGCCAGTGTGTTAGTGTCTACAGGAAGTGCTGGTAGCCAGTGTGTTGGTCTCTGGCAGTGGACCTGGTCTGGGTGGGCGGCAGCACTTCTGGACTCCGGCCCGGACGTCCAGAACCACTTAGGGACCAAATGACTCTCTGAAGCTGAGTCAGCTCTGTCACACTCTTCTTCCCTGCTACCCTCGGCTCTCTGACTGCTCTGAACACACACACACACACTCTCACACACACACACACACACACACACACACACACACACACACACACACACACTCACACACACACACACACACACACACACACACACACACACACACCCTCACTCTCTCACACACACACCCTCTCTCTCTCTCTCTCTCTCTCTCTCTCTCACACACACACACACACACACACACACACCCTGTCTCTCTCACTCACACGCATACACACACACACACACACACACGCAATCTATCTCTGCCTCTCCCTCCCTCTCTCTCTCTCTCTCGCCCAGACAAACCCAGAGTGGGAGAGCGTGTTGTGAGTAGGTAGACAGTGACAGAGCTGAGCTCCCCAGCCAGGCAGCTGTAGGACTGACAGGTCAGTGGAACATCCAGTCACATTTATCCCTCTAAAACCCTGCCTGCCGCACGCAAGAGATGTCAACTGGGAGAGCGTGAGTGTGTGTGTCAGAGAGAGAGAGAGAGAGAGAGAGAGAGAGAGAGTGTGTGTCCTGTACAAGTATGTGAGATTTGTGAACATGTGCATGTTTCTGTATGATCTCCCTCCTCCAGTGGAGCGCAGCCTGACACTCGGAACACCGTCCGCACACGCTGAGCTATCGCCGTGGAGACAGGCGTGTGGGGGGGGGGGGGGGGGGGCTGGAGAGGAGAGATAAGAGATGCTCTCTCTAAACCCAGGAGAGTCTGGAGACCATGCTACTGCTGCTGATACACTACAACTGATGGACTGAGAGATGGAGAGAGAGAGAGAGAGAGAGAGAGAGTGAGAGAGAGAGACAAAGGCAGAGAGAGTGAGAGAGGGGCAGAGAGAGAGAGATAGAGAGGTAGAGAGAGGGGGAGAGAGAGGGGTAGAGAGAGGGGGAAGAGAGAGAGATAGGAGGAGGGAGGGAGGGAGGGAGGGAGGGAGGGAGGGAGGGAGGGAGGGAGGGAGGGAGGGAGGGAGGGAGAGAGAGAGAGAGAGAGTCAGGGAAAGAGTGAGAGAGAGAGACAAAGGCAGAGAGAGTGAGAAAGGGGCAGAGAGAGAGAGAAAGGCAGAGAATAGGGAAGAGAGACAGAGAGGAGGCAGAGGGAGAGAGAGAGGGGCAGAGAGAGAGGAAGAGAGAGAGAGAGATGGAAGAGAAGGGTCTTAGTTGCAGCAGACTCATCAAGCTACTTTGCGGGTCAGACTGCTGTGGTTCTAATATTAACTGTTCTGAATAATACTACAGGAGTGGCGTGTCACCCGGAAAGTGTGTGAGCGGAGTTCAGGAAGACAGACTGCCTCACAGATGGAGGGCGGAGAGAGAGAGAGAGAGAGGTAGAGAGAGGGGCAGAGAGAGGGGTAGAGAGAGGGAGGGAGAGAGAGAGAGAGAGGGGGAGAGAGGGGCAGAGAGAGGGGTAGAGAGAGGGAGGGAGAGAGAGAGAGGGGGAGAGAGGGGTAGAGAGAGGGGGAGAGAGAGAGAGAGAGGGGGAGGGAGGGAGGGAGAGAGAGAGAGGGGGGGGGTGGGGGGGAGGGTAGAGAGAGAGAGAGAAGAGGGAGAGAGAGAGAGGTAGAGAGATGGGGAGAGAGAGGGGGAGAGAGAGGGGAGAGAGAGAGAGAGAGAGGGGGAGGGAGGGAGGGGAGAGAGAGAGAGAGATGGAGGGAGAGAGAGAGAGAGAGAGAGAGGAGAGGGAGAGAGAGAGAGAGAGAGAGAGAGAGAGGGAGGAGGGAGAGAGAGAGAGAGAAGAGGGAGAGAGAGAGAGAGAGGGGGTGGGGGGAGGGTAGAGAGAGAGAGAGAGAGAGAGAGAGAGAGAGAGAGGTAGAGAGAGGAGTAGAGAGAGGGGGAGAGAGAGAGAGAGGGGAGGGAGGGAGAGAGGGAGAGAGAGAGAG
>NW_028176082.1:5000-9470 GCF_949987555.1 Borostomias antarcticus
CGCTCCGCCGAGGTGGAGAAATACGAGCGGAACGCCGGGTCGTAACGAGACGGCGAGGGAAGCGCCCGGCCAGAACTATGATTTCTGAGGTGAGAGGACGGGGTTAAATCATTCCATGTGTGTGTGTGTGTGTGTGTGTGTGTGTGTGTGTGTGTAATGGGGGGTAACGTTAACAGCCTGTGTGCTGTAGCTGAACATACTGCCAGAAACTGAGCATGCTGCAGAGAATTCTGGATACAGGACATGAGCCTGGAGACCTGGGACATCTACACACTGCTGGGTCAGAGATATCTACACACTGCTGGGTCAGAGAGATCTACACACTGCTGGGTCAGAGAGATCTACACACTGCTGGGTCAGAGATATCTACACACTGCTGGGTAAGAGATATCTACACACTGCTGGGTCAGAGAGATCTACACACTGCTGGGTCAGAGAGATCTACACACTGCTGGGTCAGAGATATCTACACACTGCTGGGTCAGAGATATCTACACACTGCTGGGTCAGAGATATCTACACACTGCTGGGTCAGAGAGATCTACACACTGCTGGGTCAGAGATATCTACACACTGCTGGGTAAGAGATATCTACACACTGCTGGGTCAGAGAGATCTACACACTGCTGGGTCAGAGATATCTACACACTGCTGGGTCAGAGAGATCTACACACTGCTGGGTCAGAGAGATCTAGGGTCAGAGATATCTACACACTGCTGGGTCAGAGAGATCTAGGGTCAGAGAGATCTACACACTGCTGGTCCAGCCCAGCCCAGCCCAGCCCAGCCCAGCCCAGCCCAGTCCAGCCCGCTGTGTGATCCGTACTCACCGGCCCTGAACAGCGCCCCGGCGGCGTAGTGCATGGCGAGGGCGTGGACCAGCTGGCGGGCCGTGGTGCAGATTGGACCCCTCTCGAACAGAGAGAAGGACAGGGGCGTGTGGTCCGAGGCGATGTACAGCTTCAGAGAGGCGTGGACGCTGACCAGCAGGCTGACCGGCTGGATGGCCAGCCTCTGCAGCCTCAGGGGCCACACCAGCGCCTGCACGGCCTGGAGGACAGGCTCCGGGAGGGCGGGGCGGCCCCCGAGGGTCACGGTGCTGCTGCCACCGTGGGGGGTGGCGGGGCTCAGGGCGGTGTCGGGGATGTAGGTGTGGAAGAGGGTCTTGATGTAGTAGACGAAGGTGTCCTCCAGGTAGACGCGCGCCGGCTGCAGCTGCACGGTCACCTGCGGTCAGTCACACAGATCATTAATACTTACACTCAACAAACACTTGAACAGTAACTGAGGGTGAGTTTGATTCGACTCACATCGGGGATCCTATGGGACTGAATCACTGGTTTCATTGCTCTGGGTATTAAAACATTTATATAATATATAATAACCTTATTTTTATTTTTTTAATACATTTATTTCTGATTTTATCCCATTTTCACCCAATTTAGTACCCTCACCCCCGACCTATTGTCCAGTTGCAGCACCCCCAGCACCCCCTGTCCTGCTCTGGAGGGTCCAGTTGTCCCCTGTCCTGCTCTGGAGGGTCCAGTTGTCCCCTGTCCTGCTCTGGAGGGTCCGTCACGCAACCCCGTGGTGGGCGACCAGGAAGAGAGAACCAGCCACCTGACCCTCTCAAGCCCATGACCCTGACTCCCACACCCGACAGGGCCGCCCCGAATCAAACTAACCCCCCTCAGCGGTGACGCTCAGACAACCACACCACCGTGGGGGATTTTTGAAATCGTATTTGGAGGCTGACCTGGTCGAGCGTGCGGCAGTCGGCCGCCAGGGTGAGGCTGAGCGCCAGGAAGCAGGAGCTGCAGTAGTCCTCCAGGGCCCGGGCCGACAGGACGGGGTTGGCCTCGCTGGTCCACGCCGCCGGCCCCGCCCGCTGCTCCTGGCACAGCAGCACGGGGAAGTGGAAGCTGGCGCGGTTGTACAGCTGGTTGTCCACCTGGGACGGAGAGATTGAGACGGAGATGGAGATTAAGATTAGGGTTTGAGATTCATAATGGGATTGAGATTATGGCTTCGCTGGTCCATCGGTGCGGAGTGCACAAAAGCAGCGGGAGTTCTGTGGACGGGTTTGGTGGGGATGTGGGTCCGACTCATCTGGATCCGAGCGCTCTGGTGTGAAGCGCCGTCTAGACGCACCTGTGGGCCACGCCCACCCACCTGTGGGCCACACCCACCCACCTGCAGGCTGGAGCAGAACACCTCCACCAGGCAGGCCTCCGCCAGCGCCCCCGCGCCCCCCAGCGCCACGCCCGCCTGGCCCAGCTCGCAGGGCGCCGGCCCCAGGTTGACCAGCAGCCGGGACAGGGTCAGCCGCAGCAGCTCCACGGAACCCTGGGGGCTGGTGATGTCATCATTCAGCGCCACGCTCGCCTCGGTCAGCAGCACCCGGAAGGCCATCTTCTGACCGGACGTCCTGAGCGACAAACAGCGGATAGTTTGTGACGACGCATTCTGTAATCTGTAAATCTGTTATTCTATCTGGTCTAGTCAGAGGGATTCGGGGTTTTGCTGCCCTCCTGTGGTGAAAATGATACTGCATGCCCCTGCTCATGACTGGCGTGATAGTGGTACACAGTGTGGTGGAGGGCAGGTACCTGTGCAGGCTGAGGACAGACTCCACGCTGCCCTCTGGTGCCAGGGTGAGGATGATGCTGCCGCTCTGGTGGAGCACGTCGATGTAGAGGCAGCCGAACCCGGGCAGGAACACCACCTGGATCAAACCAAGCGCACCTCAGGTCAGAACACCAGGCCGTAGACCACACAGGAGACACGGGCATATCAAACACCCCCCCCCCCACACACACACACCCCCCCCACACACACACTCACTGTCTCCAGAGTAACTCTAGCTAGCAGGTCAGTGTGAGGTCAGGTTCACACACCTGCCCTCGGTCTGGCCCCTCATGTTACGGTCTGAGTGTGACCTCAGTGTGTGTCAGGGACCTGTAGGTGTGTGTGTGTGTGTGTGTAATGTGTGTGAAATGTATGTAGGTTTTACAGGCCCAGGAAGCCCCTGCTGAGTGCTAACCTGAGTAGTCACAATAACCCCGACCCTTACCCTAACTGGGGTCAGAGGTCAAGGGGCGGGCTGCAACCTCGGCTGTAACCGAAGCCAGACGCATGTCCCTCAACCTGCAGCCTGCAGACAAACCCTAAACACACACACACACACACACACACACACACTACACCACAGCCTGACCTCACAGGCAGGCACGACTCAACACACACACACACACACACACACACACTACACACACACTTTCTACATCACCCCACATGCAGCCCACTTGTAGACATAACTGAAACATACACTCCGCTACCAGGTTGACCTGGTGACCCGCTGACCAGGGTCAGGCACAGAGAGATGTCTGTTCTGGCTGACAGCAGGCTGCCCCCAGGACTGGACCTGGGATCAGCTTCCCCGACCCCTGTCCTAACCTGACCCCCTACTGAGGGACGTGCACAGCTGATCCCAGAACAGCACAGAGATACAACATCATCCCACTACATGAGGTGAGGCTGGCTTACTGCTCTCTAGTGGTGGAGGGAGGGTTTGTGAGAGTGGGAGTGTGTGAGTGTGTGTGTGTGTGTGTGTGTGTGTGTGTGTGTGTGTGTGTGTGTGTGTGTGTGTGTGTGTGTGAGTGTGTGTGTGTGTGTGTGTGTGTGTGTGTGTGTGTGCATGTGCGTGTGTGTGTGGTGGCAGTGTATGTTGGTGTTTTTATTTTATTTTTATGGACCTGTGATCTTGGAAGATATGTGTGTGTGTGTGTGTGTGTGTGTGTGTGTGTGTGCGTGTGTGTGTGTGTGTTACCTGGGTCCCGGGGGAGTTGATGTCTACGGGGTCGGTCCAGGCGGAGGGTGTGTGTGTGTGTGTGTGTGTGTGTGTGAGGTGTGTGTGTGTGTGTGTGTTACCTGGGTCCCGGGGGAGTTGATGTCTACGGGGTCGGTCCAGGCGGGGGGTGTGTGTGTGTCGGAGGAGGCGCGGAGCTGCAGGGGGGGCAGGGTCTCTCTCAGACGGCAGTCAGGGAAGTGGGCGGGGCGCTGGTGCAGCTCGTGGTGCAGGGAGCAGCTGGCCGGCACGGGCCGGCAAAACACCTCCGTCCTGGGGGGCTCTGGAGGACCAGCACCACGCTCAGGGTTAGAGGGACCACACCGGACCGGTCCACATCACACCGGACCAGACCACATCACACCAGACCGGTCCACATCACACCGGACCGGTCCACATCACACCGGACCGGTCCACATCACACCGGACCGGTCCACATCACACCGGACCGGTCCACATCACACCAGACCGGTCCACATCACATCACATCACACCAGACCAGACCAGACCAGACCAGACCAGACTAGACTAGACTAGACCAGACTGGACCGGACCATGGTGTCCAGAGTGCATCCCTACCTCTGACGGTCTCTAGACTAGACCAGACCAGACTAGACCAGACC
>NW_028176081.1:5000-18107 GCF_949987555.1 Borostomias antarcticus
GGGATGATGTACAAGGAGGGGACAGATACCTAGTGAAAGTACTATTGGTTGCTAGTAATAAGACAATAACGAGGGCTTGGTATAAGGTGGAACGCCCAACCAAGGAGCAGTGGCTGGGTGTTGTGGAGGAGATGTATGTTAGGGAGAGGTTCACGCATGCATTGAGGATGCAGGAAGGAAAGTTTGAAGGGAGATGGGAAAAATGGATGGATTATAGAAGGAAGTGTGATGATACCACTAATATTAAAATTGTCATATTTGAGTAAGAAAAAAAAGCTGCATGGATGGATGTACCCATAAGCTGTTATTGTAGGTTTTTATGTTTTATTGTATTGTCGTTGTATGGATGGAAAATGCTAATAAAGATTAAAAGTAAATAAGACAAAGAATATGTATCTTGGCTATGGACACACCAACAAGCCAGCCGTCACGCGCAGCGCCTGCCTCCAGTCTAGCCCTACCCTGCTGTGCGCCAGGATGAGTCATGCGTGGAGCCAGGCCACCGTGCCACTACACTTGTGATGAGCATGTCGGCGTCACATATGATTTGGGTATTTCTAGTGTGCACATTTTAGCGATTCACATAGACGTATTCATTCACTGATGGTGCCCTTATGTGGGTGCAGTCGCCATCGCCGTCACCTCTTTGGAGTTCTATCTCGGCTAGTAGGCCGAGTAGCGCCGGATTCATTTAGGCTCGCATTACGCACAGGAGGACTGTCATTTATATGCTTACCAAAGAGCAAACAGGTCCACATGATCACATATTAATGACAATCTAATTGGTCAATTATTGCCGTTTGATGGAGTGCCTGCATTAGGTGTGTGACATATAGCGCGGAAAGGTTTGGGACAGCGCATAGGTTCATTTTGGGGAACAAATCCATATCGGAGCATGAATGAGCCGGTTAGAGGACACGTCTAATCTTGCATTGCGATATATGTTTGTGCTGAATTGGCCTAGTAGCCTACATGATTGTGCGTTCATGAACTGTCGCTCTTATTCTCTCCGTCAAACATAGTAATTCACCGACGCACCACCTGCGTCGCCAGTTCCCCCTGTGTTCAAGAAGGGCGTAGAACACCGTGTAAATCGGTACGCCAACTGGAGAGGTGTCCTACAAAAGCGCGGAGAAAGGCGACTAAATTTTCGCCCTTACGGCTTGATAAATCGCAATGTGGGGGGGGCAAATGGCGTACGCCTGAACTCGCGAAAAAGACCGTGTAAAAGAAGGCGTACCTCAATGATAAATGAGGCCCCAGGTGCATATACTCACATACTGGACCTAAATGCACAAGAAAAAACGCCCAAAGAGTGTTTAATAACAAGAATGTCAAACACACAAGTCCAGGATCTGTAACTCCATAGTCTAAATTCAGAAGGGGGGTCAAACGGTCTGCAAACGGTGTCCAATAATCCGTAATCAGGGCCGTCTGGGGGATATGCGAGGCCCTGTGCGAAACAGCCATTGCGAGGCCCTGTCTGTAATCCAATAGTGGAGGTAGGTGTCCAGGAGGAGGGGTCAGGGAGTCCAAGTGTCAGTCCAGAGGCCTGATAACCCTAACCCTAACCCTAGCTGGGCAGTCAAGCCAGGCGCTGCACACCGGGCCTGGAGAATCTAACCTGAGACAAAAACTGTGAGAGTCCTCCGACATGAACAGCAACCAGGCTAAACCTGGCTAGTAAACAAGTTCTGTGAGAAGACCTGGCGATGACTGACCAGATGACCAGGGTCAGATGACCAGGTTCAGATGACCAGGTTCAGATTACCAGGGTCAGATGACCAGGTCCAGATGACCAGGTTCAGATTACCAGCTTCAGATGACCAGGTTCAGATTACCAGGGTCAGATGACCAGGTCCAGATGACCAGGTCCAGATGACCAGGTTCAGATGACCATGGTCAGATGACCAGATGACCAGGTTCAGATGACCATGGTCAGATGACCAGATGACCAGGTTCAGATGACCAGCTTCAGATGACCAGGTCCAGATGACCAGGTTCAGATGACCAGCTTCAGATGACCAGGTCCAGATGACCAGGTTCAGATGACCAGGTTCAGATGACCAGCTTCAGATGACCAGGTCCAGATGACCAGGTTCAGATGACCAGGTTCAGATGACCAGCTTCAGATGACCAGGTCCAGATGACCAGGTTCAGATGACCAGGTTCAGATGACCAGGGTCAGATGACCAGGTTCAGAGGTTCAGATGACCAGGTCCAGATGACCAGGGTCAGATGACCAGGTTCAGAGGTTCAGATGACCAGGTCCAGATGACCAGGTTCAGATGACCAGGTTCAGATGACCAGCAGTAAGTTGATTCACCAATAAGCCGACAGACGAATAAACATATGTCACTTTTACATTTACAGGTGTGTTTCTGTTTCGTAATCTCAGTGTCTTCTGACTTTTACATCAGAAGAGGGTTAAATGCATATCACTAGAAGACATTGTGTACTTGCAAGTGATGCATATCATTCACACAATATATGATTATGTTATGATGATACTACCTGAGTGAGTGAGATGCGAGTGTTGTATATACTATATTACCTGAGTGAGGTGTGAGTATAACTACTATATACTACCTGAGTGAGGTGTGAGTATATACAGTACTATATACTACCTGAGTAAATGAAATGTGAGTATATACTACCTGACTGAGGTCTGAGTATATACTGTACTATATACTACCTGAGTGAGTGAAATGTGAGTATATACTATATACTACCAGAGTGAGGTGTGCGTATATAATGTACTATATACTACCTGAGTAAATGAAATGTGAGTATATACTACCTGACTGAGGTCTGAGTATATACTGTACTATATACTACCTGAGTGAGTGAGATGTGAGTATACACTATATACTACCTGAGTGAGTGAAATGTGAGTATACACTATATACAGTACTACCTGAGTGAGGTGTGAGTATAACAGTACTACTGTGTATACTACCTGAGTGAGTGAGGTGCCTATGGTACATACTACCTGAGTGAGTGAGGTGCCTATGGTACATACTACCTGAGTGAGGTGTGCTCCTAGCGCCCAAAAACAATACCACAAAACAAATACAGAACACAATAACTATTGATGAAAATAATAATCAAATACAAATACAATGAATAAAACTACCTACTTCTGCACTCTAATAAGAGGGTTCTGTGGTTCTACAGTCAGATGGAGCGGCCATGCTGGCGTTCCCACCTCTGATCTGATCTCCTGTTTCCTTTGTTACTCTCTCTCTCCTTCCCTCCCTCCCTCCCCCTCTCTCTCTACCTTCCCTCTCCATCCCTCCCCCTCTCTTTCTTCCTCTCTTCCTCTCCCCACCTCTCTCTCTCCCTCCCTGTCTGTGTCTGACTGAGACAGGCCCTGCTCCCAGGAGTCCGTAGTGTGGTGTGGAGTCCTGGGGTGGAACAGGACAATAATGCTTCCCATATGTACAGCACTGCACACATTAACGTACACTACACACACAGACGCACGCACACACGCACGCACACACACACACACACACACACACACACACACACACACACAGAAAGAAACACACACACACACACTCGCAGGCATGCACACACACACAGACACACACACACACACACAGTGATGCACAAATCTCACTCGGTATTGTATGTGCAAACTCTCTGCCAAGGCAAACACGTCTCACCACATGCACCAGCATCCTGGTCCTGAGTTCAGTACCGGCTCTCATCCTGGTCCTGAGTTCAGTACCGGCTCTCATCCTGGTCCTGAGTTCAGTACCGGCTCTCTAAGAGCTTCTCCCTCCATCACTCTGGTCCTGGAGAGGGAAGAGAGCATTGGTCTCATTAAGGATTATATGACCTAGTCAACCTGTCTCACTGTCTCATGAAGGATTATGACCTACAGTATTCAGCCTGTCTCACTGTCTCATGAAAGATTATGACCTAGTCAACCTGTCTCACTGTCTCATGAGGACTATCACCTAGTCAACCTGTCTCATGTCTCATTAAGGATTATATGACCTAGTCAACCTGTCTCACTGTCTCATTAAGGATTATGACCTACAGTATTCAGCCTGTCTCACTGTCTCATGAAGGATTATGACCTACAGTAGTCAGCCTGTCTCACTGTCTCATGAAGGATTATGACCTACAGTAGTCAGCCTGTCTCACTGTCTCATGAGGACTATCACCTAGTCAACCTGTCTCCCTGTCTCATGAAGGATTATGACCTAGTCAACCTGTCTCACTGTCTCATGAAGGATTATGACCTAGTCAACCTGTCTCACTGTCTCATGAGGACTATCACCTTGTCAACCTGTCTCACTGTCTCATGAGGACTATCACCTAGTCAACCTGTCTCACTGTCTCATGAGGACTATCACCTAGTCAACCTGTCTCACTGTCTCATTAAGGATTATATGACCTAGTCAGCCTGTCTCACTGTCTCATGAAGGATTATGACCTAGTCAACCTGTCTCACTGTCTCATGAGGACTATCACCTAGTCAGCCTGTCTCACTGTCTCATGAAGGACTATCACCTAGTCAATCTGTCTCACTGTCTCATGAAGGACTATCACCTAGTCAGCCTGTCTCACTGTCTCATGAAGGATTATGACCTAGTCAACCTGTCTCACTGTCTCATGAAGGATTATGACCTAGTCAGCCTGTCTCACTGTCTCATGAAGGATTATGACCTAGTCAGCCTGTCTCACTGTCTCATGAAGGGATTTCACCTACAGCAGTTAACCTTATTTACCCTGGGTTTTTATCAGATATGTAAATCTCTCTTAACTCTCACACAGGACCCAGACATGGTATCACATGTAAGCATGGATGGGGAAAGTCCTCACATATACACACACATTATATTACAGTCATTTAGTTGACGCTTTTATCCAAAGCGACTTACAATAATTGCATTTAACGTAGGAAAAGACAATGTACTACTACTTGCCAGAACTCACAAGTGCATCTTCTTTCTAAAATAAGTGACTAAGAGCATAATCTAGTGCTGAAGTGCAAGAATAGCAATCTAAGGCAAATGCTCCTGTTAAAGTAAACAGCAAACACACACACACACACACACAGATACACACACGGGTCATAGAAGCAGATATGTCTTTAGTGCTTGGGAACTGTAGAGACAAGCCGGGTATTGTGTGTGAGCTGCGAGCTGTGATCAGAGCGGAGCCAGGTAACATCCACAGACAGATCCAGACAACACTGGTGGACAGCAAGGCGTCTGTGTGTGTGTGTGTGTGTGTGTGTGTGTGTGTGTGTGTGTATCTATGTCTCTCTGTGTCTGAGAGAGAGAGAGAGAGAGAGAGAACCTGCCAACTATACCAAGACATCAGAGGCACATACTTCCCCCAGATTACAAAAGGTCCATATCTGTGGGGTGAAGCAGAGCGATGAGCAAACACAGCAGCTAGATCTGTGAGCAGTTGTGACAGGAAAAGGACGCCAGGTGGAATACAACTACTGTAAAGACTGTCAATCATCTGCGTGTCCCTGCTGCACTATTTGCACCATGCTGATTTCTGTACATAGACACACTGTACGTACAAAAAGGAACAGATACCTTTAAATACATTTATGAATTAAAAGTATTTACAGTTCTCACATATTTGTATTTATATTTTTCAAACTGCAATGTCCACACCCTTCTAACTTATTTATATTTGAAGTTATCTTCATTTATCTGAATATACTGAACACACTGTTCTATTACACATCTCCTTATTTTACTTACTTTATTATTAGAGGAAAAGCCTCTTTTAGTGTACGTTTAATTGTACTTACATGTGTGTGTGTGAGAGAGAGAGAGAGAGAGAGAGAGAGAAGGAGAGAGAGTTTGTGTTTGCGTGTTTATGTTGGTGTGTTTATTATTTTCATTCAATTTCATTTTCATACAATAAAGTTGAACTTGAACTTGAAAGGAGGAGAATGAAATAGTTTGTGTGTGTGTTTGCGCATGCGAGTGTGTGCATGTGTGTGTACTCATGCACGGACACACACACAGGCACGGACACACACACACACACACACACACACACACACTGCACCCATGTCATCACCACACCGAGAGATCTGAGAGGACAGATGTGTTCAACAAGGGGATTTTATTCTACCCCCCATCCCCTACCCCCCCCCCCCCCCCCCCCCCCCCATTCCCTACCCCCCACATCCCTTACCCCCCGCATCCCCTACCCACCCACCCACCCACCCCCCCCACCCCCCCCACCCCCAATGCCCTAAGGCTCCACTGAGCTCAGAGCCACGCAGACCGGCGCTCGAGAGAGAGTATTTCCAGAGAGAGCAGAGAGAGAGAGAGAGAGGCTGCAGAGAGAGAGCAGAACAGCAACACGCCCGGGAGACCAGCACCGAGACCGGCAGGGTTTCACAGGAGATCACTTTCAATCACGCTCACACACACACACTCACACACACACACACACACACACACACACACACACACACACACACACAGGTCTGAACCTCCTCCTGGCCTTTTTGAACATCTCAGTTCGACTTGGCAAGCGCCCCAGATAGTTTAGCTACACAGCCAAGACAATCACATAACCATATCAACACTGTACCTTTCCTGAGCAGAGTGCAGCTCCGTGCCCGTGCTGCAGTGTGTATGTGTGCCGCGTAAATGTCACAGCCAGACTTAGAGCTTAGAGATGGTTTTCATAAGTCTGGATAGATCGTTGGGGTGGGGGGGGTGGGGGGGGTGGAGGGGGGGGGGGGGGGGTCCCATGTACAGTGAAGGAGGCGCAGTACTCGGGTCAGACACTGAGTGGCGTTGTTGTCGACCCTCACGTTGGGACTGCATGAGTTCAGATTTTTCTTACTGGATCACGTGCTACACCGAATAGAGGAAATTAATGGAATCATGACTGAATGAGTGACTGGATCGATGAATGAATGAATGAATGAATGAATGAATGAATGAATTATTACATCATCTTCCAGTCGTCCTCTGGGAGCAACCTATAACAGACCGCAGGGAAGGACAGAGGGGGCGACGACCACTCACACGGTTAACCAATCATGTCGAAGCTGCGTGAGAGAATGCTGAGGTCGAGCAAACTTCTCTTCTGCTCAGCATGGGGACTGCAGTAGGGAAGACACACACACACACACACACACACAATCTCTCTCACTTACCTGCACTCTCTGACACACACCTATGCATGCACACAAACACACACATACTCTCACACACACCTACGCATACGAGCACAATCACACACACACACACGCACACACACGCACACACACACACACTCATCTCTCTTGGGGATACTACAGTCGGGAAAACAGCAGGCTCTGAAGCAGCAACACCCACACTCGGTTGCCAGGTCAGAAAAGACAGTCAGGAGTAGAGTTGTGTGCGTGTTCCTGATGTCTGCGAGAAAGGCACCCACTCAGACAGAGAGAGAGAGAGAGAGAGAGAGAGAGAGAGGCTCTCTGCAGAGTCATTAATCCCCTGTCCGGGTTGCCAGGTTGGGAGGGGGGGTAGAGCTGGCAGTGGGGAGCGAGGAGCTGTTTTCCTGCTGACTGCGGGACAGTGTAAGACCCTCCAGAGAGAAGCTCTGCCATGTCAGTTAGATGAATGGAGGCGCAGGAGGCAGGTGAGGAGAAGCCAGAGCCCTGAGGGGTCTCTGAGGGAGAGAGGGAGGTGCTGGCTGCTGGAGCCCGAGGAGGCGAGGGGGAGGGGGTTGGGGGGGGGGGAGTTGCTGCTAGGCACATCACACAGAAGGAGCACAGTGTGAGTGTAAGCCATAACTGTTTGTGTAGGCTATATGTCACTGTTATACCATGTGTGTGTGTGTGTTTTGATTAATGGTATTATAGCGCTTCTTTTGTTCTCAGGCCAGTACTGTGTGTGTGTGCGTGTGTGTGTGTGTGCGCACACACACACGTGTGTCTGTGTGCGTGTGTGCGTTCACAGAATTCCTCCATATCAAACCAAAGGGCCATATTAGTGTTTTTATTCAGAGTATGGCATCATCTGTCTGCCCCTGGGTTCCACTTTACTGAACTTCTGTGTGTGTGAGTGTGTTTGTGAGAGAGAGAAAGAGAGAGGGGGGGGGGGAGAGAGAGGGGGGGGGGGGGCGGGGGGGAGAGAGGGAGAGAGGATCTGTCTCTACCTCTGACACCATATGTGGTCCGTGCTTAGGTCCTTCCATCAGCCAAGTTTACAGGGAGAGGAGGGTATACTTAATCCCCAAAACAGGTGTGCGGAGTGGGCTGCAACCCTGCCATCATCCCCTGAGGAACCTGGTCTCCCTGTGAACTGTGAACTTTCAGCACAGACAGAGACCCAACTGTCATGTAGTCTGTCAAAGAAGCAACAACCATGAGGAGAGAGAGCGAGAGCTTTGGGAATTGTGATATTAGCAATCACATTTTGTTCATTTTTTTTGTGGCTGAGGTCATTTGCACTGTTACTGTATGAGTAAGCCGATAGACATTGCTGTGAATCGTGCATTCTGTGCTGCTCAATCTCAAATGCAAATAGAACAACAATACCGTAATACAATCTATTTGCATAAAGTAGCCTATAGGCTTTTAGCTGGTTTACCTTTTCATATAGGCCTATTATCCTGCCCGTTATCAGTATAGGCTAAAACACAATGGTCACAGATAGACCAATACCATGTATGTATAAAGGCTTGCATACAATTAAAACTAATAAGAAACGATCAAATTAGCTGGCACAAGTGACAGTTTATAACCCTCGCCTCACTGGGAACGTGGGTGAACGCGGGGGGAGCAACACAGTGAGGGTCTATGAAACAGACCCGGAGAATTGGAGATGGCGCTGTCTACAGTGTGAGTGAATAGCAGCCAAAGTTTGCAGAGCGCTGGGAAGTTTGCAGGAGGAGAGAGCCGAGCCGTGATTCCAACGAGAGCATTCTCACATTTACCTACGGCTTTCCAGCGCAGTCTTGCGGACTGCAGACGTCAGATAGCACGACGTTCGGTTTTGTGGAACTTTTGAATGGCTTTTTTCTTCTTCTACGGAGCAGGCTACTTGAAAGCCAAGAGTTTATGGTCCGTTGCCTGTAGGCTACAGCAGCGCTGTGGTTTCAATGGACCATCCCTTATCTTGCCACAGTGAGTTCCGAGCCGAAACGCGATTGTATACTTTTTTGTGGAGAAGGTGTGTCCGCAAGAATGAACCACTGCTGTATTGTCTGTTGTCTCGGCTGTTTTTAAACTATGAACGATTCCCGTGACAAGGAATTGATACCCTTATCTCGGAAACATCGACTCATGGCTGCAGCTATGCCCGGCGATGAGAGCCCACTGTCCGGCAGCATTTCCAGGATTGATCGGAACGGAATAGGGTTAGTGCACTGCTTCATATGTGGTAGCGGCGTTTCACAGGGGAGAGAATTGAGACTGCAAGTCAAACACCAAAGAGAGAATAGTCCCTTTTTCCCGTTTTTGCAAAACCAGGAGCCAGCGCCGGGGGCGTGTGAAGTCAGCACGGATGGACACGCTTTGGTTTGCGCAGTGTGCCACTGTTTTCTGGGGGAGCAGTGGAACTCGTTCGAGCGGACCCGGACACCCATAGAGAAGCGCATGTATTGGCTCAAAAGGCCGTATCAGTGCGACTCCCGACGGGTCCCTCAAGAGTGGAACCTCTCTTACGACCTGGAGAGGAGGATCAGTGTCGGCAGTCAAAATTGCGAGGGCGCCGATTCGGATTTCTCTTCGTTCTCCGAAAACGAGAATATGTCAGACCAGGAGCTGGATTTGGCAGACCGAATCGGCGTGAATAAAGAAAAGTGTTTCAAAGCATCCGCAGGCAGCAAAAGTGCTAAAGATAATAATAGCAGGAAAAACAACAATGTTGTCAGTGTTAAAAACAGCCCTGACTCCCAACGGGCAATCCGCTATCCTGTCGGAGCTTATGGGGCGCAGGGCTCACCGAAATCGGATAGTGTACTTCTGCCGAGGCGCGGTGCTAAAATTATGAATCATGTCTCTCAATCATCGGTGTCCCTGGCTCAGCCCCAAGAGAGCCTGCTCCGGCGGTGCTATGACAGCCCTCTCACAGACACACCTGTGCAGGACAACGGCATCATTATGCGCAACAGGCAGTGGCTCGCGGAGGGGAATGTCAGACACGCTGACCCGCGCGAGGTCCAGCGCGCCGTCGACAGCAGCTGTAGTTCCGCCGCGAGGCAGCCGTCGCTCCTGTCCCGCCAGCGGAGGGACGTCCCCGACGCGCTGTCACCTGTTGACGCCGCCGCCTCCTCCAAACGCAACGCAGCCGGCCAGGGGCAAAGAGACAACCGCAGGTTCACCAACTCCGACAACTCTGACGAGGACGAGATCAACATAACCAGCGACGATGACCGCGACACGTTGGACCGAGTCAGGAAGCGTGCGGCGGCCCAGCTCAGGTCCCCCGGGGTCAGCGGCGCCCACCGCCACCAGAGCGGCGGCGGCGGTGGTGCGGACGCCGGCCCGGAGGAGTGCGCTTGTTTCGTCTGTGGCGGCGGGCTGAGGCAGGGCGGGCGCTTCCGCGTCAGCGTGCAGAAGCAGGAGCGCGCCCAGGGCGAGCCCTTCTTCCCCTTCCTGTGGCTCCACGCCCCGCCCCCCGGCGCCGTGCCCCTCAGCCCCGGGGGAACCACCCTGGTGTGCGCCAGCTGCCACGCCTCCCTCACGCAGCAATGGCAGGGCTTCCAGCGGGCGGACGTGCCTGTCCTCCAGCGCCTCTACGTGGTCCCCCTCAACCGGGCCTCCAGCCCCGCCCTTCGCCCTCCCCGCCTCGTGCCCCAGGAGCCGGGGCCCTCCCGGCCCCCCGAGCGCCACCCCGAGCCCCAGGCCCTGCCCCCCCGCGAGGCCTGCTTCCTCTGCGGGCAGGACTGTGGTCGGGACGTGAGGGTGGCGTACGCCCGGGCGGGCGCCGGCAAGGCCCGCGGCGCCATGTACTTCCCCTTCATCAACCTGCTGCCGTGCCCGCCCAACGCGCAGGGCGTGCGCAACGGCCGCGTGCACTGCTGCCCACCGTGCCACGCCCTCCTGGAGGAGATCTGGGCGGCGTACCGCCTCAGCCTCAGCGAGGACCTCATCGCCTCCGTCAGCTCCTTCCTGGGGAGGTACCACGCCGCCATGGCGGCGGTGGGTGGGGGCGCGGCGGCGGTGGCGTCGTCGGGGTCGGCCCGCCCTCAGACGGCGGCGTCCGGCGGCTCGGCATCGGTCTGCTACCTGTGCGGGTCGGAGCTCGGGGCGGCGGGGGAGTTCCAGCTCCACGTCAACCCCCCGGGGCGCTGCGGCGAGCGGGAGCCGTTCTTCCCCTTCCTCGCCGTGCACCCGCCCGCGCCCCGCGCCAAGCCCGCCGACGCCACCGGCCTCGTGTCGGCCTGCGCCCTCTGCTACCACGACCTGCACGCCCAGTGGGCGCGGCACGAGAGCCAGGGGGCGGGCGCCTCCTCTGGCGCCGCCTCCTCCTCCTCCTCCACCCCCACCTCCTCCTGCGCCCCCCAGCCCTCCAGCTCCCCCTGGGCGCGCCAGTACAGCTGCCACGCCTTCGTCTGCTTCTTCTGCCGTCAGGAGCGGCGCCGCCAGGGCGGGCTGTGCGCCGTCACCGTGGCCCGCCTGCCCGTCTTCCTGTACGCGCCGCGCGGACGCCGCACCCTGCTGGTGGACGACGGCAGCCGGCTGGTGATTGGCTCGTGCGCGGAATGTAAGGCCATGGTGCTGGCGGGGCAGAGCATGCAGGAGGGGAGGGAGGGGCCCGGAGGAGGAGGAGGAGGAGGAGCAGGAGGAGGAGGAGGAGGAGAGGACAGGGAGAAGGAGAGGACCGGGAGGGAGACGGAGTCACCTCCGCCGCGCCACCCCAGACACAAGGTAAGGCCAGAGGCTGGGGACGCCAGACTGTCCTCCTGTCCTTAATGTCCTCTGTCCTGAAGGTCCTCTTTTCTGGGCCTCTGTCATGGTTGGTGCTGGGGCTCTATAGGGCGCTGCTAAGTGTGAAAGAGGGGCTCTAAAACAACGATACTAGCTGCCATCTGGAGTCCGCAGTTTTGCACTTGCGTGTGGGTTTATGTACATTCTTGCTTGTGTGTGTTTGCGTGCGTGTGTGCGTGTGTGTGTGTGTGTGTGTGCGTGTGTGTGTGTGTGGGCGTGTGGCAGGGTGCTACTCATAGCTGGCAGGGCCCAAACAGCACTGAGCCTGTTATTAGACAAACTAACATTTGGATCAGAACCCCAGTAAACACCAGAGGAGAGCTATGGAGATGTCAAGGCCAAGCCTAGCACTGTTTCCCTGGATGATTGTTTGTTTACGCGTGTGTGTGTGTGTGTGTGTGTGTGTGTGTGTGTGTGTGTGTGTGTGTGTGTGTGTGTGTGTGTGCGTGTGTGTGTGTTTGTGTGTCATAGTTGGTCTGTGTGTCAGACAGCTGGTTTGATTTTGTATTGTGTCGTCTTGAGTGTAGTGCATACCTCGGGTGTGTGTGTGTGTGTGTGTGTGTGTGTGTGTGTGTGTGTGTGTGTGTGTGTTTGGGTGTGTATGCGTATATGCGCGTGGGTGTGTGTGCGTACAGTATATGTGTGTGTGTGTGTTTGTGTATGTGTGTGCGTGGGTGTGTATGCGTATGTGTGTGGGTGTGTGTGATTACAGTATGTGTGTGTGTGTGTGTGTGCGTGTGCACGTTTGACCTACAGAGTGAACTTTGTCTTCTGGTCCAGTGCCAGTCAGATAGCATACGGGAAGCCTCAACACTTTCTGGAAGCATCCATTTGATATCCCGGGTGGAAACAGTCTCTCGATGGCCAGTGTGGAAACATTCACTAGAGAATACGATGAGTCAACCCCCCAGTGTGGATATCCAGTCGGAACACGTCTCCCCACCACTACTGTGACGGCACATGTGTGTGTGTGTGTGCCCGTGTGTGTGTGTTACCCGTGTGTGTGTTCGTGTGTGTGTGTCATAATCCAGTACGAGCTGCCAAAGTGAGTTTGAGTGAAGCAGAATGCTGACATTGCTGGTAGAAGTCCGCCGAACTCTAACAGGACAAATGGTTCCTCTGTGTCCATCGGTGTTATCGTCAAGTCACTCCGACTCCATCTGCACTGTGGCTCATTCAGG
>NW_028176080.1:2500-7500 GCF_949987555.1 Borostomias antarcticus
GTGTGTGTGTGTCCATCCTAAAGCATTATTTGGTAAATCATCACATATCTGAATGTCGAGGCGAGGTTTGCAAAAATTAAAACATGACATTAAAAACTTTAAGATGCATATGAAACTACTTGATGTGGTGAAGCTGGTTAACTGTTCATGTGAACGATGTTGTGAAGAGCAGCTAACCCAGGACCCAGTAAGATTCCTTGATCTACCGTCACATTCCTCCCCACTCAGTGTGTAGAAACTGAAAAGAAAGGGTTTTTAAACGGTACTTTTTGTACAGAGGAATCTCGAGAGCCGTGGAAAGCACATTGGGGCAAATTGGAGGTCAGACATCTCCGAGAAATGCTAGACGATTTATTTTAGCCTAAAGGAAGTCGTTTCAGGAAGGCAACACGCTGTAGTCTGGTCCTCTGGTTGCAAAGAACACAGGTAGAAACACGCCTCCGGGCGCCATGTCTCCCGCTAACGAGCGCCGAGACTCTCCTCCGTCTCACAACAAGGGAGGGGAACAGGAGGAGAGGATTGTGGGTAAATTCCCTTCCTTTCCCGGGGTTAGAGGGATCCTTTGCGCCGCGCGCCGCAATCACGCTCGCGTCATCGTCATTAGCGCGACGCTAGTCGCTATTAAAGAGGGGAAGAGAAGAAAGAGGACGTGATTTTAGCGAAGAATTTGTTGATTGCGGTCCATCTCCTCAATTAAAATCTATTGTGTGGTTCCCCTCTCCCTTGCCCTCCTCCTCCTCCTCCTCCTCCAGCCCCCCTAACCCCCACTCTCCACCCCTTCTCCTCCTCCTCCTCCTCCTCCAGCCCCCCTAACCCCCACTCTCCACCCCTTCTCCTCCTCCTCCTCCTCCTCCAGCCCCCCTAACCCCCACTCTCCACCCCTCCTCCTCCTCCTCCTCCTCCTCCTCCTAACCCCCACTCTCCACCCCTCCTCCTCCTCCTCCTCCAGCTCCCCTAACCCCCACTCTCCACCCCTCCTCCTCCTCCTCCTCCTCCTCCAGCCCTCCTAACCCCCACTCTCCACCCCTCCTCCTCCTCCTCCTCCTCCAGCCCCCCTAACCCCCACTCTCCACCCCTCCTCCTCCTCCTCCTCCTCCTAACCCCCACTCTCCACCCCTCCTCCTCCTCCTCCTCCTCCTAACCCCCACTCTCCTCCTCCTCCCCGCCAGTCTAGCTCACTTGTACAGCTCAGCATGGGGTTATCCATTAGCGGATCAAAATTAGAAGAATTAATTAGATTGAAGAATATGTTCTGATTGGTGGTGTGTATAAATCAGCACTGGGACATGTAAAGTATCCAGATGAATTAGCCGAGCGTGGCGCACTACAGAAGCAGAGGAGGATTGTGGGTAACGGAGAGAGGGGGGCGGGTAGCACCACATGCTAAGCAGGAGAGGTGAGAGACAGGGTGAGATGATGTCTGTCTCACGCCGTTAGCTGTAGCGCTAGGCTAGCTACTGTAGCTGCTTTTGGTGGCACCCGTCTACCCGCCTTAGGAATTAACGTGACTAAAATGAATTCAGGGATTTGTTTCCTTAAACACATTATACATGTTAGAAAGAAATTGCGGAAAATATGTAGAAAATCTGCAAATTATGTATTGAATTGTTTTCAGTGTACTAAACTGTTTTTCAACATTTTCCCAGATTTTTAAAACCGGGCTCGATGACATCATGGAACCCTGATGCGTACAGTGATGCGTTGAAACTCCACTCGGATAGTCTTGAGAAACGCTCTTTTTGAACTCGATTTTTCATAGATGTTTATTTTCACTCGGATTATTGTGGATGCTTAACGAGACACTAAACCTTGATATCATAAATTCCTTTTTACTATTTCGAACCAAGTTTACAGGCACTTTAAAGTCACTTCATCCACAATCTACACGACCAATAAGACTGCTTCACTGCCTCTTTAAACCAACATGGAGGAAATATAGTGATGGTTTTAACATCTAGAGCCCAGGACAGAAACCATGGGGGAATAAAGTGAGACTATTATATTTGCTTGGAAAACATGTGTTAAGAGATACTTAGCAATAAGAAAACTCTTGAAGAGAATAAAATATTGCAGTCGGATCTAGCTTTTTTTTTTTAATGTATTATTCAAATGTATTATTATGCATATATTCCTGCGTGGTGTCATGGGTGCAGATGGATGTCATCAGGGTGAGATGTTGAACACCAACCCTCTTCCACCCCTCATACCTGAGAGAGTAACGCTGTCAAGGCATCACACTAGCACCTGTCGAAAGGTCACCGCCCAGCCACCAGCCAATCACAGCCTCCCGGAGGTCACCACCCAACCGACAGCCAATCACAGCCTCCCGGAGGTTATCCACCCAACCGACAGCCAATCACAGCCTCCCGGAGGTCACCACCCAACCGACAGCCAATCACAGCCTCCCGGCTGGGGTGTCGTTACTCTGGGTCCTAACGGCTTCTTATCTACCAAACGAAAAGCATCAGACTGCGGTCCCTTCAAACCCCGCCCCCGGAACGCCTTTAACGAGACAGACCAGATTAGGCTGAACTCCCCGTTAAGGGGGGGCTCCTATCGTCTCCAATCAATATTCAAATCACCCTTGAATATTCAATGTGTTGCTCTTTTTTTTTTTTTTATCAACCTAGAAAGACAACGTTTAATTTCCTACCAAAACACGAATGGTCTCTGATATCTGCCATATGATCGTTTTGGGTACGTAGAGAAGAGCAGAGATGCAGAGATGTTAATTAAACAACATTTAATTATCTTCTATGAACGATCTGACTCCCCCCCACGTCCCCAACAGCGCCGCTGTTTAATATGCATCTTATTTACTCTGTAAGGGCGCCGTTTCCAGCCGTATGGTAATATGTGCCCCGAACTCATTAGAGGCAGACAACGAGGACTCCCCTCAGATTCCAATCAGCGTGTGTGTGTGTGTGTGTGTGTGCCCACGCGCGTCTCGCAGATGGCACCGCGTCTTTTGAGTGACAGGGAGAGTGTGTGACGGGCACCGGGGGACCAATCTAGCCGGCGGTCGGTTCCGTGTCCGTGTCACGGCAGACGCGGGGCAGGCGGGCGCTCCGACCCCGGGGCCGTTCGTCACGTGGGGGTGGCAAAGTGGCGGGGGGGGTCCTCGCCGCCGCGTCACACCTCCTAATAACTCCGCCTCCTCGTAGCCCCCCCTACCCGAGGCGGCCCCGGTGCCGGAGAGGCGCATACGAACCAAGCGCCCCTTAACCCAGACTTCCATTCTGAAGTGTTCACGCACCTTTCTGGACCAAATAATGAGTCGTCCTGCTGGAATACGGCTAAACTGCTTCCATTGCTGCCAGACACCCCTCAGCCATGTCCTGAATAAACTATTTATTCCGTTTAAACTGTCCGTACCTGAAAACACAGCGAGCAGATGGGAGAGAAGACCGGGTGATCGCCGAGAGCGATAGAAACAGAGAAATCCCATCAGAGCCCACAGATTGAGTTGGGGAAACGTGCCGAGGCCGCGGCGCTACATCGTACCGCTAATACACACGCTGCTAATGATAAGTGGTGGATGAGGCGGCCGGACAGGGACCAGAGCCGGGCCGGAGGAGAGAGATGGAGACGGGAAAGGTCGGCACTAATGGAGCTGAAGACCTGACGGTGAGGAGAGAGCGCTGTCTGTCTCTCTATCGCTCTCTCCATCGCTCTCTCTATCGCTCTCTCTCTCTCTCTCTCTCTCTCTCTCTCTCTCCCTCTCGCTCTCTCTCTCTCTCTCTCCCTCCCTCTCTCCCCCTCTCCCTCTCTCTCTCTCATCTCTCGCTGATCAACGCGGGTGAGATGGCTCGGCCCCTATTGATGTGATAGGAAAGCCGTATGAATAAAGGTACGGACTCAAATAATACGGAACAACTCCCCAACGCGCCCTGTTGAGTCACGCAGCTGGCAGGAGCCCCACTGTAACGTGAGAGTTTGTTTTTTTAAATCTTAAAAACGCTAACTGTACGATCAACAACGTGCCGTTTGGAGAGAGGGGGGGAGGGGGTAGGTAGACCGGACTCTTAATGAATTTCTCCGCCTGTCTCCCTAAGCGCCGGTGAATCGTGTGTTCTTGGATAATTGCTGTTTTCTTTGGACCCGGCGTCCGCGTGTTGGCCGGCCCTCAGCGAACCACGCGCCAGATGCCAGGAGAAGAGCGCCCCGCGGTCGCCGCGTCTGAATGGAAAACGCCAGCTCCACGCCAGCTGATCTGAGAGAGGGCGCCAGCGCGATAGGGAAGCGCACGCGGCACGATCCGTCTGTCTGGGACCCAAATACACGACGGGCACGGAGCGTGACGAGTGACGGAGAAGAGGCCTGGTGACATATCCCCCGCCCGGCGTGCCAGAGCGATCCGGCGGCGGCGCTAAAGACGAGTGCGGCGCGGAGGCGGATGATGGCGTGAAGCGCTAACCCGAGCCGTCGCGTGAGCCGGCTCCTCAGACACACGCTGGGACGCCTGGGACATGTGAGCCGTCTCCTCAGACACACGCTGGGACGCCTGGGACACACGCTGGGACGCCTGGGACATGTGAGACGTCTCCTCAGACACACGCTGGGACGCCTGGGACACGTGAGACGTCTCCTCAGACACACGCTGGGACGCCTGGGACAAGTGAGACGTCTCCTCAGACACACGCTGGGACGCCTGGGACACACACTGGGACGCCTGGGACACACGCTGGGACGCCTGGGACACACGCTGGGACGCCTGGGACATGTGAGCTGTCTCCTCAGACACACGCTGGGACGCCTGGGACACGCGGCAGGAAGCTCTTCTCCAGGGTTACTCATGTGGGGACGGGCGTGTGTGTGTGTGTGTGTGTGTGTGTGTGTGTGTGTATGTATGTGTGAAAGGGACTGTGTGTGTGTGTGTGTGTGTGTGTGTGTGTGTGTGTGTGTGTGTGTGTGTGTGTGTGTGTGAAAGAGACTGTGTGTGTGTGTGTGTGTGTGTGTGAGTGTGTGTGTGTGTGTGTGTGCGTGTGTGAGTGAGTGTG
>NW_028176080.1:12500-20000 GCF_949987555.1 Borostomias antarcticus
TCGTCCCGTCACTGAGGGAAGCTTTATATCTTTAAGACTGGTGAGCGATTGAGAAGTCCTTTGATTGAAGTCATGTGATTGGCCAATTCCTTTGGAGATTCTCAGTGGATACTCAGGGTGCATTTGATTTATACTACTTGGCAACTGAGTTGTGTGTGTGTGGCGGGGGGAAAGGGGGGGGCGCTTTTGAGATGATTCCATTGGTTCCACGGCACGGCCCCCCAAAAAGCCTTTCTGCACGTTGCCGCTGACGGTCGCTCAAAACAGCGATCGCACCGTAGCGCTAAAAGCTCCAGGAACACAGGTCTGTTCAGTTGAGTGGGGAGAAAAAGGACACACAAGGCAGAGAAGTAGGCCTTACCAGCGCCACAGCTGTGCCTCGGACCCCCCTGTCACAGACCCAACCAATCCCCATCCAGACACACTCAAACGGGAGTTACCAGGGCAACGGATTTGGCGATGGGATGACGAACCGAAAGCAGAAGCCAGACGAAGATGACCGCTAAAACGAATCCCTTCAACCCCGGCTAGCGGTCGTAATTCACAAACACATCCAAATGGATTGTCTCTGCATGTCTGCGCTCTGACGGTTCATTAGGCCAGATGGGTCTCTGGGGATTCATTAATAGGAAGATGGGGTGCGGTTCGGTACAAAATTAGCAGCCCGCACTCCCAATACAAATGACACTAGCCCTCCCCCCTTTGACAATTCAGGGGATTGGGAGACAGAACAACAGAGAGAGAGAGAGAGAGAGAGAGAGAAGCCATGTTTCCATCCACACGTTTTATGCGAATTAAGTTATATCGAATTAAAAATGTCTTATGGAAACAATTTGATTAAAAGTCATGAAAATCGACAAGAAGTTTGTACTGTTGATCTCGTCAGATTTTCTCTTGTTCGATAAAAGGCTTTTGCGATAAATGCTTTATCCGATTTAAAGCTCTTAGATGGAAACGCACGTTCACCGGCTTTATTACCATTCATATTTTTAGCGATCTTCACATAATTCGATTGACAAGTGGATGGAAACATGGCTAGAGAGAGAGAGAGAGAGAGAGAGAGAGAGATTCAGGTGGAGATGATGGTTCAAGAGAGAGAGAGAGAGAGAGAGAGAGAGAGATTCAGGTGGAGATGATGGTTCGAGACAGTGGAGGAAGACAGGAAGAGAGAGTAGACAAGCGTGGGGTACGTTGAGAAGCGTGGGGTACGTTGAGAAGCGTGGGGTACGTTGAGAAGCGTGGGGTACGTTGAGAAGCGTGGGGTACGTTGAGAAGCGTGGGGTACGTTTAGAAGCGTGGGGTACGTTGAGAAGCGCGGTGTACGTTGAGAAGCGTGGGGTACGTTGAGAAGCGTTGGGTACGTTGAGAAGCGTGGGGTACGTTGAGAAGCGTGGGGTACGTTGAGAAGCGTGGGGTATGTTGAGAAGCGCGGTGTACGTTGAGAAGCGTGGGGTACGTTGAGAAGCGTGGGGTACGTTGAGAAGCGTGGGGTACGTTGAGAAGCGTGGGGTACGTTGAGAAGCGCGGTGTACGTTGAGAAGCGTGGGGTACGTTGAGAAGCGTGGGGTACGTTGAGAAGCGTGAGGTACGTTGAGAAGCGTGGGGTACGTTGAGAAGCGTGGGGTACGTTGAGAAGCGTGAGGTACGTTGAGAAGCGTGAGGTACGTTGAGAAGCGTGGGGTACGTTGAGAAGCGTGGGGTACGTTGAGAAGCGTGGGGCACGTTGAGAAGCGTGGGGTACGTTGAGAAGCGTGGGGTACGTTGAGAAGCGTGGGGTACGTTGAGAAGCGTGGGGTACGTTGAGAAGCGTTGGGTACGTTGAGGCCCACAGCGCAGTGGTGTGGTCATTCAGGCTCATGCTACTTCAGCCAATGATTTGGGGGTAGGAATGTCATGTGTGCGCGCGTTGAGCAGAAGACTAAAATCCTATTTTATATAAACCAAAGTCATGGTAACGGTTTAACCTCGTATTGTAGCTTCCTAAAGCGGTCGTGTTGCATCGTCGTGCCTAGTCAGCAATTAAGCAATAACACGTGCCAAGCCGCACTTGGCGGTCTCGTGCCTACGGCCGCAGCGTTGCCCTTCCCATATTCATGACATTGCACAGCTTTGAGTGTGCCATTGTTTTCATACAGTACAACAGGACTAAATCGTCAGTAAAAAAACATCTGGAAAAACAGTAGTTTTTACTATTCAATTTGACCTGAATGTGCCGCGTTAAGGCTTCCGCATAACAAAACAGGTTGTCCTGATGTTTATTGTTGCTAAGCAACCCCATACAGCCTCAGTACCTCTGCTCTCCTAGCGACTGTATCCACTCACCGATGGGCGGAATAACTCACAAGTTACGTATTCTGTATTCTGAACTCGCCATATTTTTTCATTGTTTTAACAGTCACAGAATGACAGTTGTGACATTAAATTGTAACTATTGAAAGTACACAGCGGCGCGTGATTTAACCGTTCGTATATCATGAATATCAGCATGCTTCCCAAGCTCGACCAATCACGACGTGCGGTCGGAACTACCTGTTGTATGATGCACTTTTTGGATAGACGACCCCAGCTCTAGAAGGTGGAGGGGTATCACATGGTGTATGATGGATTCCTGGTGCTAGTCTCAGTGGGGTTGAAAAGGAGCGATACATCTGCTAGTCTACATCTGTGTAGTCTACATCTTTCTATTTAACTTTCTATCTAATATTATATTATATATATATATATATATATATATATATATATATATATATATATATCATATTATATAGTATATACTGGTAGCCTTTAGTACTGGGCTGAAAATTAACTTTTTGGCTCACCTGCCAAGGGGACTGGTAGATGAAAAAATCCAGCAGCTAAGCATATTTTTACCGGCCAAAATAATAAATTGCCTTTTTTTTGTCACATATACATTCTCTAGCTTCATCGTTTTTTTTTTTTACAGACGACAAACGAGTTGTTGTTGTTTTTTTCTTTGGCATACTGCCGACAGACACAACAGGACATAACGGCAGCTGCAGCGTCGTAGCGTAGCCATCCTCTTGGAACTCTGTGTTTTTCGTGTCATCGTTGGTTTAGTGACACCAGGTAAATGTCACCACATGGCTCTCGCGGTGGTACTCTAGCGCTAACTAGACAGATTCGGTGGCCTCCTTCTCCACAAGTTGTAGAGCGCGTCCACCGAGGAAACAGCTGGAATGTTTTTCTGCCCGCCAGGCTCCGCAACACGTGACCGAAAATATATTTTGATGCCTTACGGTGTGGCGGGGAGCAATTTAAGTGCGACACATGCGACTCATACCACACACTTCCACCGAGTTCCGTGCAAATCTGTCAGGTAGTTTTTGGCGTAATCCTAAAAAGTAAAAAGTAATCCTAAAAAGTAAAAAGTAATCCTAAAAAAGTACTACAAACGAACGAACACGCGCAACCGAAAACCTAAACCTTTGCCCCATCGATCGCTGAGGCCGAGGCAATTAGCAGTAACTAAACGTGGGTAGAGAACACAATTTAATACAGTAAGCATCAACGCAACATCCCTAACAAGCCTCACGTTCCCCCCCGGTTCCCTCTCAGACAGACGGACAGACCAGGCAGAGGTCAGTGTGAGACGTCCCTGGGCCGGGGAGAGAGGGACATCCATACTCACACATCCAGCCGGACGGTCTGGCCAATATTAAATGGACATCCATTATTTAATTGGTTTGATCCTGGGGATTTGAAGAAGGCGCCTGGTTTTCAAGTCCATTTAGTTCCCCCCGATGAGTTTCCAGTCAGGCGGCGAGACCCCTCCCCCCCTCCCCCCGTCTCTCTCTCTCTCTCTCTCTACTCACTCGTCTCACTCTTCTTCCACATAATGGGGAGGCCGCTCTCCCATCTAGCAGCTGTTTAGCCGTTTCTCGGGGTGAGTGTCGGGGGGGGGGGGGGGGGTAGATAGAGGGTTCTAATCACACACGCTCTCTGTCACCGGGCTAATGCCGTCCTAATGCATCCTGATAAGACGGGGGGTTGGCATGCCGTCAAATTACACAGCCTCAGACGGCAAAATCACCCGGCAATTTCCGCCTCCTCTCAGAGATCTCCGAACCCCCAGCTGTGCGAAAGTGGGTTAAAAAGACGGGGAAGTTCAAAAACAAAAGTGAATGGGGGGGGGGGGGGGGTAAGGGAAGAAAGAAAGAAATAAATGTCAGGGGGAGAGAACGCAAGCAGCAGCTTTGTTAGAGCTTGTGTTTTTTTTCTATGATTTGAAGGGAGCCATTAAAGGGCCGATGTAATCAAAAGAAGAAAAAAACATGTCACAGTGAAAAGCCCATAAGAGGCAATCTGGAGCTAACAGCCCCCCAATCACCACCACTGAGAGACATGGTCCTTCTGCCTCGGTCAGAGCCGGGAGAAAATGTGGGCATTTCTGAAGAGTGCACTCGGCATTTTTTTTCCCACACCGATCCAAAGCATTTTGGTTTGATTTTGTACCGGTGTAATGTGACGTTATACGTGGCGATGAGAAGTGAATTCACCTCCCCGAGACAAAAAAAAAAGGCCCTGTCCTTTACTGAGGTAACTCGGAGCAGAGGGGGAACTCAACTCATGTTCAGCTGTTGTTACCTCGCCAGTACCTCAAGACATTCTGATTTTCTGGATACTATCGTTTAAAGTCGCACTGAAACGGACGTTTGAGATCATCTAACTTCTTTAGTTTGACGTATTTCCGACGCAAACAAGCTATGAGGGTGGGACATGCGTTTAGAGGAATTTGATTGGAACATTGACAAGTGGACGGGTTTTAAGAACTTAAGACAGATTCGATAGAAGGATAGCGTTGATTGACGGGTGGATGTTGTGAGATTATTGGGCTAAAATCTAAGGTACCTGTTGTCTTCATTGCACGTGACCTACCGTTTTCCAGGAAGTAAGAAATGATATACTGTGATATAAGATTACAACAAAAGTAGAATTTTGTAATTTTTTTGGCATACATGGTTGAATAGGTGAACACTATGACCAATTATGTGAACCAAAATGGGACAGAATGCTTTTTTCATTTCAGTGCGACTTTAAACGTACACTTCGTCCAAACCGGTTCACCAACTCAAACGTGCATTCAAATAGCGTGCGATTCCAATTAGATTATGATATTGAGCAACAATTGAACGTCATCTCATTTAGCTAAGCATGATAACTGACGTTGGGAACAATGCGCGGGTATATTTATATTAAATGAGGGTAAATATTAGTGATAGCGCCTTGAAAGGGTGTGATGTGCAGCGCTGAAGAAGGCGCAGGAAGTGACAGATATAAGGTTTCAGCGCCACACATATACACTCCCTTCCTCACGCTACTAATTAGCATTTAATTGTTATTTCCCTTTCATTAGAAAAAAAGCTTCATCAGTTTTTAATTAGAATGTATCGGAGCATAAACGTAACCCCATACGTATGGAGACAGAATTACAACCTCAATTAACCCTGGGCAAATGAAAACTGCTTCCCCTAGCACTTCTCCTGCTCATTCACAGGCAGGGCTCTCCACCTGGGGCCTACTGTGTGTGTGTGTGTGTGTGTGTGTGTGTGTGTGTGTGTGTGTGTGTGTGTGTGTGTGTGTGTGCGCGCGCACTGTATGTGTGTGTGTGTGCACGCACTGTGTGTGTATGTGTGTGTGTATGTGTGTGTTTGTGTGTGTGTTTGTGTGTGTGCGTGCGTGCGTGCGTGCATGTGTGTGTATGTGTGTGTGCGTGCGTGCACTGTATGTGTGTGTATGTGTGTGTCCGCACTGTGTGTGTATGTGTGTATGTGCGTGCGTGTATGTGTGTGTGTGTGTGCGTGCATGTGTGTGTGTGCGAGTGTCTCACCTCCAGGTGCTCCAGTATGTAGGGAGGGTTGGTCATGCCCAGGCGCAGCATGGCGCCCTCGGGTATCACCTCCACCAGCCTCCAGAGCAGGGTGGGCAGGTCCGTCCCGATGTCCCTGCCGTAGGCGCCCGTGTCCTCGCTGGTCAGCCAGATCTCACAAACGCCCTCTGACGAGAGAAAACAACACTGCCTTTAAACACACACTAGAAGAATTGAGTTTGCAGTATGCAACCCAGAACTTTTCTGGCTATTCTGACCCACAATCCTGTGCGCAGAGGAAATGACGTCACATGTGCGAGTACACCAGAGGCGTTATGATGAATCCCAGATGTGGACGAACATCACTTTAAGGACAGCGACCGATGTGGTTAAATATCAAGGCGCGATTCATGACAAGGTAGTACTGTATGTCCCAATTACATGTGTACTGCGAAGTACGTACTTCCTAGGGGCAGCTGTAGTACGTACTCATAGTAAAACTCAAAAGTAGAAGTACAATTCGGAACGCAGGCTCGGTTATTTACTGAGCGGTTCTTCTCCAACATCAGCATGTTCCGCAGGAGCAGGAACTCCGTGGAACGTCAGGCATCACGCTGAACAGCCCCGTGTGAGGACCAGTCTGCTGCTGGAGATGAGAGCGATCGGGCGGGTGACACGCTGACGGAGTCCGCCGGTGTGAAGGAGGTTTACCCGCGCGCCCGGGTGTGTCGGACGACTCTGACTTGGCGACGGAGGCGGGATGAGCTCGGGCGCTTCTCCCCGCTAATGTTCCCAGACATCATTACGCGCGGCGAGGATGATTCATGTGGCTGCGGCGGACGAGGCCGGCGGTAATGACGCCACGGCGGTAATTGGGGAGACGACACAAGAGCATTACCATTAACTGATGTGGCACCCGAACACCAGCAGGACACAAAGGCACCCATAGAGAAGAGTGTATAGCCTGCGTAGAGATGTGTGTATAGCCTGCGTAGAGATGTGTGTATAACCAGTGTAGAGATGTGTGTATAACCAGTGTAGAGATGTGTGTATAACCTGCATATAGATGTGTGTATAACCTGCATATAGATGTGTGTATAACCTGCATATAGATGTGTGTATAACCTGCATATAGATGTGTGTATAACCTGCATATAGATGTGTGTATAACCTGCATATAGATGTGTGTATAACCAGTGTAGAGATGTGTGTATAGCCAGTGTAGAGATGTGTGTATAACCAGTGTAGAGATGTGTGTATAACCAGTGTAGAGATGTGTGTATAGCCTGCGTAGAGATGTGTGTATAACCAGTGTAGAGATGTGTGTATAACCAGTGTAGAGATGTGTGTATAACCAGTGTAGAGATGTGTGTATAACCAGTGTAGAGAAGTGTGTATAACCAGTGTAGAGATGTGTGTATAACCAGTGTAGAGATGTGTGTATAGCCTGCGTAGAGATGTGTGTATAACCAGTGTAGAGATGTGTGTATAACCAGTGTAGAGATGTGTGTGTAACCAGCGTAGAGATGTGTGTACAGTATAACCTGCGTAGAGATGTGTGTGTGTGTGTGTGTGTGTGTGTGTGTGTGTGTGTGGTGCCCGCGCCTCCCTTTTAAAGGCGCAGTGCGTCGCCAGAGTAATGGACATCATAAGCTCATTATAAAACTGTTATC
>NW_028176080.1:27500-31110 GCF_949987555.1 Borostomias antarcticus
GGAGTTGTTCGAGTGAACTTCCTGCGTTACATCTTACACCCCCCCCACCCCGCCCCTCGCTGGCAGGGGGGAGGTATAACGAGGCGGGGTATAAATATGCAGGAACACACTCCCGGGGAAGTGTGTGTACCTGGAAGGTATGGATCGATAGCCTCATCTTCCTTCTATTCAGTTTGATCAATCTGGCTAGTTCAGACTGTCTGGACTTCCTTTGATCACGCTGGAGCCCTCGTCTGTTTCCCTCTATCTCTATCCCTCTCTCTCTCTCTATCCCTCTCTCTCCATCCCTCTCTCTCTCTCCATCCCTCTCTCTCTCTATCCCTCTCTCTCCATCCCTCTCTCTCTCTCCATCCCTCACTCTTTCCCTCTCTCTCTATCCCTCTCTCTCTCTCTATCCATCCCCTCACTCTCCTCTATCCCTCTCACTCTCTCTATCCCTCTCTCTCCATCCCTCTCACTCTCTCTCTCTATCCCTCTCACTCTCTCTATCCCTCTCTTTCCATCTCTCTCTATTCCTCTCTCTCTCCATCTCTCTCTCTATCCCTCTCTCTCCATCCCTCTCTCTCTCTCTCCATCTCTCTCTATCCCTCTCTCTCCCTCTCTCCATCTCTCTCTATCCCTCTCACTCACTACCCACCCACACCTCATCCTCCCCCGTTCACCCCGGCTGTCCTCATCCGTCGCTGTGGTCGTGATGGACGTTGAGAAACAGGGAAGTGACCGACAACAAGGACGCCCCCCCCCCCGGCTGCTGGTCTCTCCCAGGGGACAAAGACGGTGTCTTTCAGAGCACGAGTCTAACGAGGCAGGACAGCCCCGATGCCGGGCTAACATCTGCCTCCCCTCCATCACCGCTACGATGACCCGCCCAGGAAACGCCGCGGCGCTTCACGCTCCCGACCGCCGCGGTCAAACAGCTGGAGCGCGGAGGAACGCGGGCGATTCATCGGGACGAGCGCGAGATAACGACGGCGTCGGAGGCTACGGTAAACGATCTGCGCTGCGTTGCAGGTGGGTTGTTAACAACAACAACGACGACAACAACGACGACAACAACAACAACTGTAATTATCGCTTTCCCTCTCTCTCTCTCTCCTTCTCTCTCTCGCTCTCTCTCGCACGCCCACGGCCCGACGGCAGGTGTGCGCGGGAGCTGGAGAGCGGGGCCTGGTAGGCGGATATCTCTCGCCCCTCCATCTGCGGGGGCTGGCACCGGGAAGTCGGAGGAAGTCTGGAAGACGGCGTTAACTTTCATCCCTCCCTCCCCTCTCTCTCCATCCTCCCATCCCTCCCTCCCTCCATTCCTCCTTCTCTCCGACCCTCCCTCTCTCCATCCCTCCCTCTCTCCATCCTCCCCTTCCCTCCCTCTCTCCATCCTCCCATCCCTCCCTCTCTCCATCCTCCCATCCCTCCCTCTCTCCATCCTCCCATCCCTCCTTCTCTCCATCCTCCCATCCGTCCTTCTCTCCATCCTCCCATCCCTCCCTCTCTCCATCCTCTAATCCCTCCCTCTCGGCGGAGGTGAAGAGTAGGGGCCTTAATGGGGTTTCACTCCGGCTATAGCTGGCGGGAGGGAGGGAGAACAGGAGGGGGGAGGAGGGGGGGAGAGAGAGAGAGAGAGAAAGAGAGAGAGGGAGAGAGAGAAAGAGAGAGAGGTGATGGAAGGGGTGGCAGTGGGGTGATTACGATAAACCGCAGATGTATTCTGCTTTCAGCTGTTTCCTGCTGCTGCTGCTCGGCAAGGGGCATTGTGGGAGAACACAAGCCAACCCCCCCACCCCCATTACCATACCCCCCCCCCCCCCCCAATACACGCCAGCTTCACCCCCCTCACTCTGGCCTCACCCCAGCAGCCTGCCCTAGCCCGTGTCCCAGCACCCCCTACCACTTCTACCACCAGTCTGGGGCAACAGTCAGGTCTCACCTACCCCCTACTCCCCTGACTCCTCCCCCTCCAGTCCACCATCAGAGAGAGAGAGAAAGAGAGAGAGAGAGAGGGAGGGGGAGAGAGGGAAAGGGTGGGGGGGAGCGAGAGGGAGAGAGAGAGGGAGGGAGAGAGAGAGAGGGAGGGAGAGAGAGAGAGGGAGGGAGGGAGAGAGAGAGAGGGAGAGAGAGGGGGGAGAGAGAGGGAGGGAGGGAGAGAGAGAGAGAGGGAGAGAGAGGGGGAGAGGCGGGAGGGAGAGAGAGAGAGAGGGAGAGTGAGGGGGAGAGAGAGGGAAGGGAGAGAGAGAGGGGGAGGGAGGGAGAGAGGAGAGAGGGAGATAGAGGGGGAGAGAGAGGCGGGAGGGGTAAGCGAGAGAGAGGGAGAGAGAGGCGGGGGGGAGGGATGAGGAGGAGAGAGAGAGGGGGGGGAGGCGAGAGAGGGAGGGAGGAGAGCGGAGGGAGGGAGGGAGGAGAGGAGAGAGCGGAGGGAGGGAGGAGCGTGAGAGAGAGAGGTTCGGAGGAGGAGGGAGGGAGGGAGAGAGAGAGAGCGGAGGGAGGGAGGGAGGGAGGGAGGGAGAGAGAGAGAGCGGAGGGAGGGAGGGAGGGAGAGAGAGAGAGAGCGGAGGGAGAGTGAAATCAGCCGTCTCCTGGTCTATTCACTACCTGGAGGGGCGTTAGCTCCTCTCCCCGCTCCGAGCGACGCGATAGGACGAGGACACAAAGGCTGCAGCTGCCCCCAGCACAGCCGGACAATGGAGCCTATTAGAGGGGCTTTTAGAAGAGGAGAGGCAACTACCCTCGCCTCCATCTCCCCTGCTCTCTCTCTCCACAGGGCCCAGGAAAACACGGGAGATCAGAGGGAGAGGAGGGAGAGGGAGGGAGACAAAGGAAAGGGTCCTTGAGGGAAGGAGAGAGAGAAAGAAAGAGAGAGAGAGAAAGAGCAGGTTTCCAGAGCGCATTGGTTTCCTGAGCTAGCGAGCGCTAGCGTCGTCCGGGCGCAGACCCCACCTGTGTGCGCTATGGGAAGTGGTTTCAGGCGTGCGTTTCCCACCTGAACCCCCCCCCCCCCTCCCCGCTAACAGCCCTGCCTCAATCACCCCGGGGTCGGGCGCTCTGAAGAACTGCATCAAAGTGTGATCAAGCTGCTACGAGGGCTCCGCTAGAAGGGGTTCTAAAAGCAGAGGAAATGGAACATAGAAAACAGGTTTTCGGCTCAAAAACAGTATTTGTTATTAAATTAATATGGGCTGAATAATATTGAGGTGGTTACGTATATTGGGGAAGTCAAGCTGTGCCTAAACAACACTGTAGCTACTGTAATACGCCGACAGAAAGAAAAGAAACAAAAAATAATAATCTGGGTATCACTCAAAGTAAAAAATAAAAAGAGTGAAGTTTTTATTGGGCCCCATTTTTCTTTAGAACCCCATGTATGTCCCCCAGGTATGTCTACGGCCGCGCCGCACTGCTCTCTGGGTAATGGGGATATGTGGAACACCACTGCGCAGGTGCAGTGGTCGACAGGATGTAAAAATGTCATGTTCAATTTGCTTCATGCGCCAGGCGAGCAACTTCCCCTCGGAATGAATGGGATCCGTGCGGGAGCCAGTTCATTTAATACATCCATAATACTACCCCGCTGCCATGGTTACGGCTCTCAATTGGCCGGCATGAATGTGAATCAGTC
>NW_028176079.1:0-7500 GCF_949987555.1 Borostomias antarcticus
CCCACTTCTTTAATCAGAGTATACCCACTTCTTTAGTCAGAGTATACACACCTCTTTAGTCAGAGTATACCCACTTCTTTAGTCAGAGTATACCCACTTCTTTAGTCAGAGTATACCCACTTCTTTAGTCAGAGTATACCCACTTCTTTAGTCAGAGTATACCCACTTCTTTAGTCAGAGTATACCCACTTCTTTAGTCAGAGTATACCCAACCCACTTCTTAGTCAGAGTATAGCCACGTTTAGATTACATTTGGCAAGGCTGAATACTGTGTGTAACAGATATGCAGCTGTAGTCGCTGAGAGAATAGGATCCAGCCTGTAGATCTCTTGTCTAAACCCCCCTCCCGCGCTCTCCCCCTCCCTCCTCCCCCCTCCCCCCCGGTCTCCCCCTCCCCCTCCTGCCCTCCCCCCCTCCCCCCAGGTGGGTGCGGACGCGCTGGCTGCTGCTGGTGCTGTTCTGGCTGGGCTGGTTGGGCATGCTGGCGGGGGCCATCGTCATCATCGTCCAGGCCCCCCGCTGCAAGCCCCTCCCAGAGGTCAACTGGTGGAACGAGGGACCCCTCTACCTCATCTCTGACCTGGCGGGCTTCACCGGGGGCAAGGGCCTGCAGGGTACGCACACACACACACACACACACACACACACACACACACACACACACACACACACCGGCCACGCCCTCGCCTCTCAGACCCTTCTATCAGATCTCTGAGACAGGCAGACAGGCAGGCAGGCAGGCAGACAGGCAGGCAGGCAGACAGACAGACAGACAGGCAGACAGACAGGCAGACAGACAGGCAGGCAGACAGACAGACAGACAGGCACATGTAGCTTCCAGCTGTATAGTGGTGTTATAAGATGATTATGGAAATGAAAAACTAAATCTTCTGAGAATAAGACTCCGTTAGTCCTCTAGCCTCCAGGCCTCTCTCTCGTGCAGAGAGTCAGCCGAGAGCCGACGGCCTCGTGACCCGCCAGTCTGCTGACTAGGCTGAAGGCTAACGACTAACGCTAGCTAGCTAGCCGACCCCCCCCCCACCCACCCCCCCCCCCACACACACACTTCCTCTTCTGGGCTGAAACCCTACCGAGTCGTCTGTTTCATATCTCCCATGTCCACACACCCCTGGGACTGGCCAACAGCCAACTGACTGATCTCCTCTTGGACCCCTCCCTCCCTCCCTCCCTCCCTCTCTTCCTTCCTGGTTCTGAGCCTAGTCTGCCCCCCCCAGGCGTTTAACCCCCCCATACTGTGTGTCCTTTCTCTAAAGTCAGTGTTTGCTCTAGCCTGTCTACAGTGTGGGAGATGTTTTTTTGCACCCAGTCCTGGACATAAACACACACACACACACACACACACACTCACACTTTGTTTGCATCTTCTCTCTCTCTTGCTCCTCTCTTCTTTCCTCCCTGTCCTCCCCCACCCCCCCCTCTCTCTCCCTCTCTCTCTCTCTCCCTCTCCTCTCTCCCTCTCTCTCTCCCTCTCCTCTCCCCCCTCCTCTCTCTTTCTCTCTCTCTCCCTCTCTCTCTCTCTCTCTCTCTCTCCCTCTCTCTCTCTCGCTCCCTCTCCTCTCCCCCCTCCTCTCTCTTTCTCTCTCTCCCTCTCTTTCTCTCTCTCCCTCTCTCCCTCTCCTCTCCCCCCTCTCTCTCTCTCTCTCCCCCTCTCCTCTCACCCCTCCTCTCTCTCCCTCTCCTCTCCCCCCTCCTCTCTCTCTCTCTCTCACTCTCTCTCTCCCTCTCTCTCTCTCTCTCTCTCTCTCTCTCCCTCTCTCTCTCTCTCCCCCCTCCTCTCTCTCCCTCTCTCTCTCTCTCCCCCCTCCTCTCTCTCCCTCTCTCTCTCTCCCTCTCCTCTCCCCCCCCTCCTCTCTCTCTCCCCTCTCTCTCTCTCTCTCTCTCTCTCTCTCTCCCTCTCCTCTCCCCCCTCCTCTCTCTCTCTCTCTCTCTCCCTCTCCTCTCCCCCCTCCTCCCTCTCTCTCTCTCTCTCCCTCTCCTCCCCCCCCTCCTCTCTCTCTCTCTCCCGTAGGGGTGGTGGATCGCGTGGACAGCGTGAACAAGCTCAAGGTGAAGGGTCTGGTTCTGGGGCCGCTCCACACCGTCCAGACGGACCAGCCGGACACGCTGGACCTGAACAGCATCTCCCCCGACCACGGCAGCGAGCAGGACCTCAAAACCCTGCTGGACAAGGCCCACAAGGACGGTGAGGCTCACCGGCCGCTCGTTAAACCATTGATTTATCAGTACACTCGTTAGTTGATTGATTGATCAGTAGAATCATTGTTTGGAAATGTGAACTTCATTCAAGGATAATGATGGAATAATTGATTTGAATGGTTGATTGAATAATGAACTGGGCAGTTTTGATGGACTTATTAACTAAGTGTGTGTGTGTGTGTGTGTGTGTGTGTGTGTGTGTGTGTGTGTGTGTGTGTGTCCAGGTATCTCTGTGGTGCTGGACCTGACCCCTAACTACAACGGAGATAATGTCTGGTTTGGTGTAGAAAGACGGGCAGAAGTGATGGATAAACTCAAGGTAGGACACACACTGGAACACACACACACACACACACACACACACTCACACGGGTTGAATTTGTGAGAGAAAAAGAACGGTGTGCCTTTTTTTGAATATCAGAGAAGTGTGTGTTGGTGCTCCTTTGTGTTCGCTGTGTTTGAAGCCCCCTCTCTCTCTCTCTACCTCCCCCCCGCTCTCTCTCTCTCTCCCTCCCCCCCGCTCTCTCTCTCTCCCTCCCCCCCGCTCTCTCTCTCTCCCTCCCCCTCTCTCTCTCCTCTCTGCCCTCTCTCTCTCTCTCTCTCTCTCTCTCTCTCTCTCTGCCCCCTCTCTCTCTCTCCCTCCCCCTCCCCCTCTCTCTCTCCCTCCCCCTCTCTCTCTCTCTCTCTCTCTCCCCCCCCACCAGGTTGCGTCGGAGTACTGGCTGAATGTGGGTGTGGACGGGATCCAGGTGTCGGACCTCGACGTGGCGGCTGCCAGCCCCGACTGGGCGGCGGTCCAGGCCGTCTTCAAGGGCAACCGCACCGAGGGGGCCAAGAAAAAGTAATTAGAGTCCAAATGCAGCCCATAATAGTCACATTGGCATCACTTCCTCCTCCTCTAATACCACGGTCTCAGCTGGCAAATGTTACTCTTCATCTGTCTAGTAGCGGATGAAGGAAGGAAGGGATGAGGGTGAGAGGATGAGGGAAAGAGAGGAGTTGGGAGGGAGAGACAGGTGGTTCAGAGACCCCTGGTGGCGATCTGGGGGGACTACAGAGACCAGGGGGAGACCAGCTGACCAGCACCACCTAGTGGCGGAAGAGAACTTCTCATATCCGCCCTCTCCTCCGTCCAGGGCTCTGATTGGCTCAGCCGGGATCCTGGACGCCGCCGTCGTCTGTCAGCAGCTCAACTCCTCCGACGTGGACCTGCTGTGGTCGGACGTGCTCGGCAACCACGGAGGTACGGAGGGAGGGAGGGGTCAAGCTATCCGTCACGCGGGTCACATGCTTCTTTCAAGCCTATCAGAAGCTTTACTCCCTTTGATATAAACAATACACATCTCTGGCATTAAGTGACCAGTATATATATTTATAACTCCCTCTCTCTCTCCCCCCTCTCTCCTCTCTCTCTCCCTCTCTCTCCCCCCCTCTCTCCTCTCTCTCTCTCCCTCTCCTTCTCTCTCACCCCCTCCCTCTCTCTCCTCTCTCTCTCCTCCCTCTCTCTCACCCCCTCCCTCTCTCTCACCCTCCCCTCTCTCCTCCCTCTCTCACCCCCTCCCCTCTCTCTCCCCCCTCCCTCTCTCTCCTTCTCTCTCACCCCCTCCCTCTCCCCCCCCTCTCTCTCTCTCTCTCTCTCCCCCCCCCCCCCTCTCTCTCTCCCTCTCTCTCTCCCCCCCTCCTCCCCCCCCCCCCCCCCCCCCCCCCAGGTCAGGAGCGTTCCCGGGCCATCGGGGTGGTCCTGGGGGAGCAGCAGCAGGGCAGGGTGGGCTGGTCTCTAACCCTCTCTCTCTCTCTCCCCCCCCCCCAGGTCAGGAGCGTTCCCGGGCCATCGGGGTGGTCCTGGGGGAGACGCAGCAGGGCAGGGTGGGCTGGTCTCTAACCCTCTCTCTCTCTCTCCCCCCCCCCAGGTCAGGAGCGTTCCCGGTCCATCGGGGTGGTCCTGGGGGAGCAGCAGCAGGGCAGGGTGGGCTGGTCTCTAACCCTCTCTCTCTCTCCCCCCCCCAGGTCAGGAGCGTTCCCGGGCCATCGGGGTGGTCCTGGGGGAGCAGCAGCAGGGCAGGGTGGGGTGGTCCCTGGGCGCGGGCAGCGGGGAGCAGCTGGCCAACAGCTCCGCAGCTCCGGGGTCCGTCCGCCTCAACCAGCTGCTGCTGCTCACGCTGCCCGGGACGCCCGTCTTCACCTACGGGGACGAGATAGGCCTGCAGGGACAGGTGGGTGGGGGTGTGTGTGTGACTGTGGGTCTGTGTGTCTGTGTGTGTGTGTAGAAGCTGTGTGTGTGTGTGTGTGTGTGTGTGTGTGTATAACCCTGTCCTGTTCTGTATTCAGGCCATGCCATGGGACTCAGAGATGCCAGCTGAGGGAACAGCAGTTGACAAGGAAGCTGAGGTAAGAACACACACACACTCACACACACACACACACACACACACTCTCGGGCCTACACACACACACACTTCCCTTTAGTATCCATCTGGTCTGGTCCAACTCTGAGAAACAGTCCGACATGTTTTCTGGCTTCAAGTATTTGTCTCTTGTCTCCATGATGCTGCGTACAATCAATACTGGTCTCTCCCTGAAGAGTCTCTCCTCACATCACATCTATACTGATCTCTCCCTGGAGAGTCTCTCTTCACATCACATCTATACTGGTCTCTCCCTGAAGAGTCTCCCTTCACATCCCATCTATACTGATCTCTCCCTGAAGAGTCTCCCTTCACATCACATCTATACTGATCTCTCCTGAAGAGTCTCCCTTCACATCACATCTATACTGATCTCTCCCTGAAGAGTCTCCCTCCACATCCCATCTATACTGATCTCTCCCTGAAGAGTCTCCCTTCACATCACATCTATACTGATCTCTCCCTGAAGAGTCTCCCTTCACATCACATCTATACTGATCTCTCCCTGAAGAGTCTCCCTCCACATCACATCTCTACTGATCTCTCCCTGAAGAGTCTCCCTTCACACCACATCAATACTGGTCTCTCCCTGAAGAGTCTCCCTTCACATCACATCTCTACTGATCTCTCCCTGAAGAGTCTCCCTTCACATCACATCTATACTGATCTCTCCCTGAAGAGTCTCCCTCCACATCTATACTGATCTCTCCCTGAAGAGTCTCCCTCCACATCTATACTGATCTCTCCTCCCCCTCCCCCCTTCTCTCCTCCCCCTCCCCTCTCCTCCCCCTCCCCTCTTCTCTCCCCCTCCCCCCTTCTCTCCTCCCCCTCCCCTCTCCTCCCCCTCCCCCCTTCTCTCCTCCCCCCTTCTCTCCTCCCCCTCCCCTCTCCTCCCCCTCCCCTCTCCTCCCCCTCCCCTCTTCTCTCCCCCTCCCCTCTTCTCTCCTCCCCCTCCCCTCTCCTCCCCCTCCCCTCTTCTCTCCCCCTCCCCTCTTCCCTCCCCCTCCCCCCTTCTCTCCTCCCCCTCCCCCTTCTCTCCTCCTCCCCTCTTCTCTCCTCCCCCCCTTCTCTCCTCCCCTCTTCTCTCCTCCTCCCCCTCCCCTCTCCTCTCCTCCCCCTCCCCCCTCCTCTCCTCCCCCTCCCCTCTTCTCTCCTCCCCCTCCCCTCTCCTCCCCCTCCCCTCCTCTCTCCTCCCCTCCCCTCTTCTCTCCTCCCCCTCCCCTCTCCTCCCCCTCCCCTCTTCTCTCCTCCCCCTCCCCTCTCCTCCCCCTCCCCTCTCCTCTCCTCCCCCTCCCCTCTTATCTCCTCCCCCTCCCCTCTCCTCCCCCTCCCCTCTCCTCCCTCTCTCCTCCCCCTCCCCTCTTCTCTCCTCCCCCTCCCCTCTCCTCCCCCTCCCCTCTCCTCTCCTCCCCCTCCCCTCTTATCTCCTCCCCCTCCCCTCTTCTCTCCTCCCCCTCCCCCCTCCTCTCCTCCCCCTCCCTCTTCTCTCCTCCCCCTCCCCCCTCCTCTCCTCCCCCTCCAGGAGCGAGACAGCTGTCGAGACTGGTTCAAGTCCCTCAGCGACCTGCGTGGTAAAGAGCGTTCGCTGCTCCACGGCGAGTACCGCCCCCTCCACTCCTCCGCCACCTCCCTGGCCTTCCTGCGCTTCTGGGACCAGAGCGAGCGCTACGTCGCCGCCGTCAACTGGGGCTCCGCCCCCGCCGCGCTGTCCCTCAGCCTCCCGGCGGGGGCCGACGAGCCGGTCGTGCCCGAGCACGCCCGCGTGCGCCTGAGCACCGACCACGACGCCCTGAAGCCGGACGCCACCGTGGCGCTGGGCCAGTTCTCCCTAGGGGCGGGGCAGGCCGTGCTGCTGTCCTTCCCCTTCCTGGGCTAGAGGGGGCGCCGGAGGGCGGGGCGGGGACCGGGTTAGGGTAGATTAGACTGGGATTAACGACAGGACAGACTACTAGTCCAGATTAAAAAAAGACCAAACACTGTCCCCGTGAACGACTTGGGAGTGAGAGAGAGGAGGGCTTGTTACTGTACAGCTGGAGGCAGGAGGGATTAGATTCAATTAGATTAAATGAGATTAGAGCAGATTAGAGACGTTTCCAGGCGGAAACACAGACAGAGAGATGAACGTCAAAACGCTAGATGAAGGGGGATGGGTTGTCATGGTAACTAGCTTGCCCTCCCAGGAGGGAGGATGGAGCTGTTTCTGTTTAGTGTTTTTGGTTTGTTTAATTAGGATTTTATACCCGATGAGTGGAGATCCAGCTGTTCAAAACATTCCGTTCCTGTTGAAAAACCACTTGGAAAAAAATGTCTAATGGTTAAAGTTCTTTTGAAATGGGGCATTGTTTTAAAAAAAAAAGCGTTTTAGAAAATTACCATTAGTTGCGTTTTTACTTTTAAAGGTGATATAACGTTTTTATGTAGATTCGTTAAAACCGCGCGGTATCCGTCGGGAGCGATCCGGAATCATGCTATTGGGTCACGAACCTTGTTTTTTTATTGTTGTTATTTGTCTACATATAGAATATTATCACCTTTAAGGAGCCTTTTGTGTTTTGAAATGCTGGTAGTGAACATTAATTAACCTGGTTCTTCATGAACATATGAATGTTTCAAGATGGCTGCCTAACGACGTTGTTCTGGCTGTGAATGTCAAAACTAAACTGATCATTGGATGAAAAAATAAACCCAGTCCTGTCCAGCCCCCGCTGACAATCACCCTCTCTCGTCTCTCTCTGCTTATTTCTGTCTGTAACTCTGAAGGCTTACATGTTCTAGTTCAGGGTTCCCCACCCTGGGGTCTGGGCCCCTAGGGGCGCGCCAGGGCCCAGACAATCTGAGGCCTTAATATTAACTAGACAAAGAATCATGTTACTGACAT
>NW_028176079.1:12500-17500 GCF_949987555.1 Borostomias antarcticus
ATCGTCTAGAGAGTGGATCAGGTTAGTTGGGTTCGTTACCGAACGCGGGCCTCAAACCGCCGGGCTGAGAGGGAGTCTGGCTCCGCGCTGACAGAGCGAGCCGGCGGCCCTAAATGTGGATGTGTCATAGGCTGTATAATATATCATCTTTGTCATGTTGGATTTGATGTAATGGATAAGAGCTCTTTCTGGGCCGAGACTATTATGGTCTGACTCAGGCCCGCGCGGTGTGAGTGTAACCCTGGTGACGGGTTGTAACCCAACAGTGTCCCTCCACACACACACACACACACACACACACACACACACACACACACACACACACACCCCGGGAGCCGGCCCTGGCTCCCATACTGACGGGCTGCTCGTACAGGTCAAGAGGTCGAGCGGTTGTGAGCTTGAAAACTGTGTTCAGTGTGAAGGCATCTCTCTTCTGCACATGGTTATTTAATGAGCATGTAGTATTAAATACTGTAGGCTACATTTTAAAACGACCTTGTGGACCACATTGATGAGACAATCTATTGCTCCAACAGTTTCGTAATTATTATACAAAATAATGTATTAATTTAACACCTAACAAGCGTGTAATTAGCATGTACAGTATAAGTGCATTAACAGCGCGCTATTGGAATACATCATTAATGATCAGTGAATTGATAAGGATCTTAATTTGAGGCTTGCTGCAAATTTATTAAATTCACACCAAGCTCGTTGAGAAAAGCGTCTTTAATATGGTTTGATAATGCAATTAATGTGAAACATTTTTATTTCACACTTTACGCTGCATTTGAAAACCTGTCGAACGCCAATCCCGTGCGGCGTGTCTTGAAGTTGGCAATTAAATCAACACCAGATCAATGTGAGAAATATACAGTAAATTACGGAGATGTCAAAGTGCTGGTTTAATGACGTGATAGTACACTGAAAATACAATCTAGATATTTGCATATGACAAATCATGTGTAACCTCAAATATGTCTCAGTTTACTGAGGATGTTGAAGTGGAAATATGCCCAGATAGGCAGAGTACCAGGACACTTGTCAAATTTGAATTATGTTATACTTTTTTATTTTATTTTTTATTATAAGATACCTTATTTTATTTCATAGCATGTTGAATAGAATAAAAACTTGAAAATAAATTCCAACTGACTCCAAAGTGCATGGGAGAAGAACATTACTATGTATTTAAAATATGACTCGTTCATAAACTGCATTCTGGTATTCTTATTAACGGGGCTGCGATCCCAGAACCTTTGGGCTAGTCTAGACCTCCTTTATATTTCCATACGTTTCTTAATCTGTCGCACGTCATGTCAGGTGTTGAACTGGATTAACACTTCACCAACACCCACCCGGCACCAGCACCACTCTGACCCTGCGTTTCCCACCACTAGAAAGGTCATATCACACCAACCGTCGGATCTGCGCTTTGGGAAGTATCATATCGGAATTATACTGTAATAATGATCATAAAATTAGTAAGATATTAGTGTCCCGTAGAACATGATGTCCTGTTCTCCCTGCCGAGGTGCCGGCTGGTGAAGTGAGGGAACCGTAACGTTCTGTTCTCCCTGCCGAGGTGCTGGCTGGTGAAGTGAGGGAACCGTAACGTTCTGTTCTCCCTGCTGAGGTGCTGGCTGGTGAAGTGAGGGAACCGTAACGTTCTGTTCTCCCTGCTGAGGTGCTGGCTGGTGAAGTGAGGGAACCGTAACGTTCTGTTCTCCCTGCTGAGGTGCTGGCTGGTGAAGTGAGGGAACCGTAACGTTCTGTTCTCCCTGCTGAGGTGCTGGCTGGTGAAGTGAGGGAACCGTAACGTTCTGTTCTCCCTGCTGAGGTGCTGGCTGGTGAAGTAAGGGAACCGTAACGTTCTGTTCTCCCTGCTGAGGTGCTGGCTGGTGAAGCGAGGGAACCGTAACGTTCTGTGACAGAGGAGAACATTTCCAGGTTTCACTGATTGCTTCTCATTTCATCTGAGCTGCTTCTCCTCCGTACTAAGTATTCAGGCTTTCTTCTCCTCCGTACTAAGTATTCAGGCTTTCTTCTCCTCCGTACTAAGTATTCAGGCTTTCTTCTCCTCCGTACTAAGTATTCAGGCTTTCTTCTCCTCCGTACTAAGTATTCAGGCTTTCTTCTCCTCCGTACTAAGTATTCAGGCTTTCTTCTCCTCCGTACTAAGTATTCATGCTGGGGTTTCTTCTCCTCCGTACTAAATATTCAGGCTTTCTTCTCCTCCATACTAAGTATTCAGGCTTTCTTCTCCTCCGTACTAAGTATTCAGGCTTTCTTCTCCTCCGTACTAAGTATTCAGGCTGGGGTTTCTTCTCCTTCGTACTAAGTATTCATGCTGGGGTTTCTTCTCCTCCGTACTAAGTATTCAGGCTTTCTTCTCCTCCGTACTAAGTATTCAGGCTTTCTTCTCCTCCGTACTAAGTATTCATGCTGGGGTTTCTTCTCCTCCGTACTAAGTATTCATGCTGGGGTTTCTTCTCCTCCGTACTAAGTATTCATGCTGGGGTTTCTTCTCCTCCGTACTAAGTATTCATGCTGGGGTTTCTTCTCCTCCGTACTAAGTATTCATGCTGGGGTTTCTTCTCCTCCGTACTAAGTATTCATGCTGGGGTTTCTTCTCCTCCGTACTAAGTATTCATGCTGGGGTTTCTTCTCCTCCGTACTAAGTATTCAGGCTTTCTTCTCCTCCGTACTAAGTATTCAGTTCTTCTCCAAACTGACCAGTTTTGCTTGAGTATTCCGGCACCTCGTGATTTTAGACAGCGTTCCCGTGTTCCCGTGTTTTCTGCTGTACTATAACTATGACTATAACTATAACTATAACTATAACTATAACTACTATATACTATAATCACTCAGCTGAGAAATCAAACCTGTTGTTGATCAGACGGAGAGGCCTGTTAAAGACTCTTCACTGACCCCAGGCATGATCTTAACTAACCATCTGTAATATTCAACCAGCTCTTCACTGATCCCAGGCATGATCTTATCTAACCATCTGTAATATTCAACCAGCTCTTCACTGACCCCAGGCATGATCTTATCTAACCATCTGTAATATTCAACCAGCTCTTCACTGATCCCAGGCATGATCTTAACTAACCATCTGTAATATTCAACCAGCTCTTCACTGACCCCAGGCATGATCTTAACTAACCATCTGTAATATTCAACCAGCTCTTCACTGATCCCAGGCATGATCTTAACTAACCATCTGTAATATTCAACCAGCTCTTCACTGATCCCAGGCATGATCTTAACTAACCATCTCTAATATTCAACCAGCTCTTCACTGATCCCAGGCATGATCTTAACTAACCATCTGTGATATTCAACCAGCTCTTCACTGATCCCAGGCATGATCTTAACTAACCATCTGTAATATTCAACCAGCTCTTCACTGATCCCAGGCATGATCTTGACCAGCTGTTGAATATCTACAGAGTTGCAGTTAATGGTTTGTTAATACGGTTCTATATAATAGACTATCAACAAAAATAAAGGGTGTCCTCCAGTAGATTTTGGGCCATTTTTTGTTTGTTTATGGTTGTTTTATGGTTTGTTTGTTTATGGTTATTTTATGCGGAGCGGCTGTAGCTCAGTTGGTAGAGCGGGTCGTTCAATGATCGAAGGGTCAGCGGTTCGAATCCCAGCTCCGACTGTCCACATGTCGAAGTGTCCTTGAGCAAGACACCTAACCCCAAATTGCTCCCAATGAGCAGGTTAGCACCTTGCATGGCAGCTGCCGCCATTGGTGTGTGAATGTGTGTGTGAATGGGTGAATGAGAGGTCATTGTAAAGCGCTTTGAGTGCCGCTAAGGTGGAAAAGCGCTATATAAATGCAGTCCATTTACCATTTTATGGTTCTGTTATAAAGTGAAAAAGCCAGTGTCTCATGTTTACGGCCAAGATGTTTTCAGGTACGTCTTCTTTCCATCACTCCATCTCTCCGTCACAATTACCTTCATCAGGGGAGACAGAGAGAGAGAGAGAGAGAGAAAAAGTCCAGAAGTTCTGTCTCTTTCCCCCTCCCCCTGTAAATTCTCTTGTGTACTTTGATTTGACAGAAAACTAGAAAGCTGCCTCCACATACAGTACTCACATACCCACACACACACACACACACACACACACACACACACACACACACACACACACACACACACACACACACACATACTCCTCCTCTCCTCTCTCATCTTCTCATCCTCCTCTCTCCTCTCCCCCTCTCCTCTCCTCTCTCATCATCTCATCCTCCACTCCCATAAATGTGTAACGAAGTTTAACAAGTTATGATTTCTAAATAATATGTAGCAGTTTTATCTACAATGTTTTAGAGCAGCACTGTGATAAATCTATACATTTATAATTCATGACATACGGTTCTATACTGTAGATGCTGTGTGCCATGCTTACGTAGTGCTTATAGAGTCTTTATAAAGGCCTAATGACACGTTTATAAGCTGCACGCCATCCAAAGCGAGATCTTCTAATGTTCCGGTCTGTGTTGTGGTCTCAGCTGTAGAACAGAGACTGTCGCTAGGTCTGCGTTCACGCTCACGATCTCCACCCTGATGAAGAACGCTGGCTTCGGAACCCTAACCCAAGCACCAGGTCCCCCTGTCCTCGTCACAAAGGTCAGATTGGGTCGTACCTGCAGCCCAACGTGGTCAGGAGCGTCCGACAGGTCAGAGGTCGGAGGCGAGGTCAAACCTCACGACCCTGGCTGTGTGATACAGTGTCTACAGTAACAGAGTTCTGGCTCTACGATGAGATTTAAATAGTTATGCAGTCAGACATATTCCAGGGCCATTTTATTATTGCTTTCGACACTGATGTGTGTGTGTGTGTGTATGTGTACAGTATGTGTGCGCATGTGTGTGTGTGTGTACAGTATGTGTGTGTGTGTGTGCGTGTGTGTGTGCGTGTGTGTGTGTGCGTGCTTGTGTGTGTGTGTGTGTGTGTGTGTGTGTGTGTGTACAGTA
>NW_028176079.1:20000-22500 GCF_949987555.1 Borostomias antarcticus
TGCGTGTGTGTGTATGTGTGATATCAGATATGAGATGAGAATCGTGTGTGAAAGAGGAGATGATGAGGTTGTGTGTGTGTGTGTGTGTGTGTGTGTGTGTGTGTGTGTGTGCGAACTGCGTATGCTTGTGTAAGATATTTTGAGCACATTTTTTTGTCGGTCATGTTGGTGGTGAGAGAGAGACAAAGAGACAGAGAGAGAGAGAGAGAAAAGAAGAGAGAGAGAGAGAGAGAGAGAGAAACAGAAAGAGACAGAGAGAGAGAGAGAGAGAGAGAGAGAAACAGAAAGAGACAGAGAGAGAGAGAGAGATGGGGGAAGTGAAGTCAGACGCAAGATATGGATGAGAACGGAAGCAAGTGGCGAAGGAATGTACGTAGTCATCTCTCTATCTATCGCTTCTCCTCTCTTTCTCTCTCCCTCTCTTTTCTCCTCTCGTCTCTCCGTTTTCTCCTCCGCTCGCTTGGCTCGTTCAGAGATCGCTGTCCATCAGGTCAGCGCTCAGCGAGCGTGACGGAGAGGGGAGGAGGAGGAGGAGGGAGAGAGAGGGGAGGTGAAGAACTATCTACTCATAGAACAGCCTCTACGTCAGCTAGCCGGTGTGTTCTGGGTATAGGGCGCTTTCCGTTGCATGGTCGCTGGTTCGGTGTGTGACGTTTGGGGGTAGTGTGCTATTTTGGACATTTCGTCCTGTTTGTGGTTTGTCTACCACGCGCCTGTAACACAGAGACCATAATTTCCCTCATCGTTCCAGTATTGAGCTAGATGACGTTTTTCTTCAGGGTCTCACTGGGCTACAATGGAAGTCAATGGGGCATACTGTACATACTGTACATAAATGAAAAATGTATGAAAAGTTGAAAAATGTAACAATGGTTTTCTGCGACGGGAAGCACAGGGTGTATTCGTACAGGTCTCAGTGTGCCCTCCTGTGAAATGTATCGCAATCCGAATATTTCTAGGTGTTTGGCATGACTTGGTTTGGTACCTTAGCGTCTGGTACATTAAGGTTTGGTACATTAAGGTTTGGTACATTACGGCTCAGTACATGCATGTTTGGAACTGTACATTAAGGTTTGGTACATTAAGGTTTGGTACATTAAGGCTCAGTACATGCATGTTTGGAACTGTACATTAAGGTTTGGTACATTAAGGGTTGGTACATTAAGGTTTGGTACATTAAGGCTCAGTACATGCATGTTTGGAACTGTACATTAAGGTTTGGTACATTAAGGCTGGGTACATGCATGTTTGGTACTTTAACACAACTGACCCTCTGCTCCCCCTCTCTCTCTCTCTCTCCCTCTCTCTCTCTCTCTCTCTCTCTCTCTCTCTCTCTCTCTCTCTCTCTCTCTCTCTCTCTCTCTCTTCCCCTCCCTCGCTTCCCCAACAGGTCCCCTGTCCCCCAGTCCTGTAGTTCCCCGTCTCCACCACTAGAGGTCCCACCACCACACGCAGCGACGCCACATGGCCGACCATCATTCCCCCTTCCAGCCTTACCAGGAGCCCTTCCTCCTCCAGCTGCACCCCCCACCCCTCCGGCCCGACCTCCCCAGCGCGCAGAGCCCCGGCCTGGGCCACGCGTCCTGCCGGCCCCCCCCGGCCCTTCCCTCCCTGGAGCTCCTGGAGGAGTGTGGAGGAGGAGGGGTGGAGGCCGGACCCCCTGTCCCGTCCTATAGCCCCTTCTCCGGGGGCAGCGGAGACAGCAGCAGGGGCGGGGCCGGGAGCGGAGACTACCCAGACTGCGGGGGAGGGATGGAGAGAGGAGGAGGAGGAGGAGGAGGGAGGGAGGGCGGCCAGGGCTGGTTCTGGGGCAGCCGGGGGGAGGGGGGTGAGAGAGGGGAGGACGCCTGGGGTGAGGCTTGGGATGAGGGCGAGAGCAGCAGCGGAGGGGACGAGGTCCACAGAGCGGACGACGCCGGCTACCCCACCAGGGACGAGGTCTTCTACAGCAGAGCCTGTGAGGGGGATGAGAGAGGAGAGGACGACTACGTCCAAGACTGTGGAGGAAGAGACGATGGCTTCTTCAACAGGTATTCCAGTTTTGACAACAGAATCAGATCAGATACCAGAGTAGAGTCCAGAGTAGAGTCCAGTAGAGTCGAGTCCAGTGGATACGATATAATCGGTCCGAGTAACTTGGGAGGGGAAGACGAGGATTTTGAAGTTGGCAGTCCAAGTCTAGATCCTCCAGAGGCCCATCTGAAGCCTGGGACTTGGGTGGATCCCTCTGCCCACGACGTGGGCCCCGAGGCTGGGGAGGGTGTGGCGAGGCCTGGGGGGCACAGGCAGCGGTTGGACTCCTTCTCCAAGGCCTTCTTCTCCCTGCGACGCTTCTCCAAACCTCCCAACAGCGACAACGGCAGCTTCAGCTTCGACGGCGGCGTCCTGGAGTTCCTGGCGTCGGAGTCTCCCGGCTCGTCCGCTCTTCCTCCTCACCCTCCTCCTCCTCACCCCTTCCCCCTGGTCCTCAGCCCCCCGCCCACCCCGCTGCCGCCTCCCT
>NW_028176079.1:30000-33136 GCF_949987555.1 Borostomias antarcticus
CCCTCCCTCTTTCTCTCTTTCCCCCTCTCTTTCTCTCTCCCCCTTTTTCTCTCTCTCTCCCTCTCTCCAGGATGTTTTATAAGATAAAGAGTCGTAACGCCCACATGAAGATCCACCGCCAGACTCACGACGACTGGGGGGAGAGGACCCAGCAGCACCAGCTCCTGACCCAGCGCCTGGCCCTCAACCTGGCCAAGAACCTGGCCCCGGCCCTGGGGAACCATCTACTCCAGCCCCAGGCTTCTGCGGCCTACCTCCCGGGCCCCAACAACCACACAGTGCCCAACCAGAACGCTGTAACCATTAGCAACGCCGCCGACTCCACCCCCAACCACAGAGGCACCGCCTCTCTCCTCCCTGTCCACCAATCGTGGAACTCCTTCGCTATGACCCCTGACCCCACGACCTTCTACTACGACGTTGAAGGGAAGGCAACGGTGGGGGTAGCCATGGGAACCAAGGGACCGATCCTGTGGCAGTAGCATTCTAGAGAGGCGTGGAACCTGGTTGTGGTTCTATGTTCCACGTTGACCTGGTTCCGATTCTCTGTTCCATGTGGACTTGGTTCTGTTATGTTCCATGTGGACTTGGTTCTGATATGTTCCATGTGGACTTGGTTCTGTTATGTTCCATGTGGACTTGGTTCTGATATGTTCCATGTGGACTAGGTTCTGATATGTTCCATGTGGACTTGGTTCTGATATGTTCCATGTGGACTTGGTTCTGTTATGTTCCATGTGGACCTGGTTCTGATATGTTCCATGTGGACTTGGTTCTGATATGTTCCATGTGGACTTGGTTCTGGTTGTGTTCCATGTTTCTCTCTGGACTGGGAGAATGAAACCAGACATGTCTGGACATGACAACTCTGTTTGTTAGATATTCAAATGCTGTCCCACACAATTTCTGTTTCATTAAATTGTTTTTTGGTTAATATTTGAAGCCACACACGTCCCATTCTCCCCCCCCCCCCCCCTCTCTCTCTCTCTCTCTCTCTCTCTCTCTCTCTCTCTCTCTCTCTCTTTCTCTCTCTCCACCAAAAAACTAATTCAACCGAATCCAAACAGGATTCGTCCAGATTGTGTCTGTCCAGTTGAGAGGGTTTGATGTTGACTCTATTGGGGAGCTACCTGCCTCTAAGTACCTGTGTGTGTGTGTGTGTGTGTGTGCGTCTGTGCGTCTGTGTAAGTACGTGCATGCTTGTGTGTGTGTGTGTGTGTGTGTGTAGGGGTGTTGAGAGTGATTCTGTAGATGGTTAACCCAGTGTCTCCGCTGAATCCTGGTTGAATAGAGACATCAGGGTTCTAGTGGGTTCTGTTTTCTCTCTCTCTCTCTTTCACACACACACACACACACACACACGCACACACACACACACACACACACGCAGTATCTTTACAAGCTCTGTGATAAGGAGAACAACAGAGTGAGCCTAATCCCCTGACCAAGGTTCGGGGTTGGGACACCACGTTTCCTCGTCTTCACCTCTGTTTCATCCCTCCATCCCTATCCCCCCCTCCATCCCCTCTTCCATCTCTCTCTTTCCCTGGCCCCCTGGACTGAGGGAGAGAGAGAGAGAGAGAGAAAATAATGAATCAACAAAGAGGAAATTTGTATTTTTTTTAAACTTGTATTTCTGCTGATCTGTAGTCACCTGATTGATCAGTTAGTTTGATTGATTGATGGCAGCTGTCCAATCAGGGGATTCTCCCTGTTTGGAGGGGTGGGTGTTATCCAGACTGGATGAGGTCAGAACAAACACATGTTGTGAAACAGAACAAACGTAATTTGAGATAAAAGTATTGTGTATAACCAATCAGAGACTCTCAACTCTCTCTGTCTCCTGCTAACCAATCAGAGACTCTCAACTCTCTCTGTCTCCTGCTAACCAATCAGATACTCTCAACTCTCTATGTCTCCTGCTAACCAATCAGAGACTCTCAACTGTCTCTGTGTCTCCTACTAACCAATCAGAGACTCTCAACTCTCTCTATGTCTCCTGCTAACCAATCAGAGACTCAACTCTCTCTGTGTCTCCAACTAACCAATCAGAGACTCTCAACTCTCTCTGTGTCTCCAACTAACCAATCAGAGATTCTCAACTCTCTCTGTATCCTGCTAACCAATCAGAGACGCTCAACTCTCTCTCTGTCTCCTTTCTTCTTGTCCTTCATCGTCTTGTCCTTCCACCTGTTCCTCCCTCTCCCTCTCTCTTCTCCCTCTCCCTCTCCCTCTCCCTCTCCCTCTCCCTCTCCCTCTCTCCCTCTCTCTCCCTCTCCCTCTCCCTCTCTCTCTCTCTCTCCCTCTCTCCCTCTCCCTCTCTCTTCTCCCTCTCCCTCTCTCTCCCTCTCCCTCTCCCTCTCCCTCTCCCTCTCCCTCTCCCTCTCCCTCTCCCTCTCTCCCTCTCTCTCCCTCTCCCTCTCTCTCGTCCCTCTCTCCCTCTCCCTCTCTCTTCTCCCTCTCCCTCCCTCTCCCTCTCCCTCTCCCTCTCCCTCTCCCTCTCCCTCTCCCTCTCCCTCTCCCTCTCCCTCTCCCTCTCCCTCTCTCTCTCTCTCTCTTCTCCCGCTTCAAATCCACCGCTCTTTGAGCTCAGCCTCAAGCCTCTTCTGATTGGCCGAGATGAGAGTAGGTAGGGACTTGCACCAATGAGATCTGAACGCTGAGAGAGAGAGAGAGAGAGAGAGAGAGAGTGACAGAAAGAGAGAGAGAGAAAGGGAGCGAGAGAGAGAGAGTAAGGCAGACACCAGCATTCTGTCAGGCTGTCACAGGGACACAGAGAGGAGACAGATAGAGAGAGAGAGAGAGAGAGAGAGAGAGAGAGAGAGAGAGTCTGAGAGATACGCTGTCACTCTGAAAACTTGCTCATCCATCCAGAAGTTGTGCTGCTCTCTCTAAGTTTGTGTGACAGAGTTTTAGACACACACACACACACACACTATTAGGCAGTTCTGTTTACGTCGGGACTCAAGGTGTCGTCTGGGGACTTGGATCACTCACAAATAGCAAGGACAGGTTAGTATGGCTGCATCCATGTATACCTGTGTGTGCGTGCATGTGTGTGTGTGTGTGTGTGTGTGTGAGAAAGAGAGAGAGAGAGAGAGAGAGAGACTGCTAGGGTCACTGTTTGTGTCTAGAC
>NW_028176078.1:0-7500 GCF_949987555.1 Borostomias antarcticus
CCTGCTTTGTTTCCGAGCTTATTTGCATGAAATGATGCGCCCACCAAGGCATGTAATTAGAAATCAATTAAAGTCCATATCAGACATCCACTTAAAACTACCCAGACAGTTCTGAGAGTGTGACTGAAATACATGTGCAGCACGGAGACCACCGACATGGAGACCTGGAGAGACCACCGACCTGGAGACCTGAGAGACCACCGACCTGGAGACCTGGAGAGACCACCGACCTGGAGCATGGAGAGACCACCGACCTGTAGACCTGAGAGGTGGTGGAAATGTCGAGCGTACCAAAGTATGACGGAGGAGGGTCAATGAAAAGTATAAAATCTAAAGATACTGTACCTCTCAACTGCATGTGTGTGTGTGTGTGTGTGTAGGTGTGTGTGTGGGTGTGTGTGTGTTGTGCATGTCCTATGCGTGTAGAGGGCCACACTGGCCTGCCTGTCAGTGAGCACAGTGTGAAAAGTTGTCAGTATTTACTGTGACCATGCTCCAGTCACAGAGTGTGTGTGTGTGTGTGTGTGTATGCGTGTGTGTATGTGTGTGTGTGTGTGTGTGTGTATATGTGTGTATGTGTGTGTTTATCAGTGTTGGGCTCGTTACTCAAAAAATGTAATATATTACTTATTACTCATTACCCTTTTTAAAAGTAATATCGTTACTTTACTTATTACTCCCAGCCAAAAGTAACTAGTTACTTATGTAATATTGCTTTCCATATTGACTACCTTTTGCAGCGTGCTCATCACGGTCCGGTTCTCTTTCCACCAACTTCATGTTGCTGTGTTGGCGTAGCAAATGTTTCAGGAGATTTGAGGTGGTGTTTCTGGCCCAAGAAAGAGTCTTAGTAGAACTTACACACAGTTTACACTTGACAACATTCTTGTTGTCTTTCAGTTCCAGGAAATCGAAATAGTGTGCGTATTTCCAGCCATGGAATGTTAACGTCGTCATGTTCAAACAGCTACGCTCGCTCGCTGCTTGCCTGGTTATAATGTGACGGGACGTGATATGAGCGGAACGTTCTTCAATCTGAAATCAAAACTTTATTTCACCTTTGTAAAACGAAAATAAATAAACAGAGCAGGCCTATGACAAAAGTAATGCAGTAGCGAGCTTTCTGGGGGCAAGTAACTGTAATATTATTACTGATATGTGATTAGTAACTCGCTACAAACACCCCTCGTTACTGGAAAAAGTAATATTATTACTGTAGCGCGTTACTAGTAACGCGTTACTGCCCAACACTGGTGTTTATGTGTGTGTATGAGTGTGTGTGTGTGTGTGTGTGTGTGTTTATGTGTGTGTGTGTGTGTGTGTGTGTGTACGTGTGTATGTGTGTGTGTGTGTGTGTGTGTGTGTGTGTGTGTGTGTGTGTGTGTGTTGAGGATGGTGGAGCGGCTCAACTGGCCCCTCAGGGCCCCTCGGTGTCGTTCTGGAGACGCTTGCACTCTCCTTCTCTTCATCCCTTTATTCTGCTCTCTCTTTCTCTCCCTCTGTCCTTCCCCTCAATCTATCTGCTCATGCATTCAGACATTATGTGTGTGTGTGTGAGAGAGAGAGAGTGAGAGAGAGAGAGAGAGAGAGAGAGAGAGAGAGAGAGAGAGAGAGAGAGGGAGGGGGGGGGGGGTACAGGAAAAAAGCATGTGCTACAGGAGTGTGTGGGTGATGGGCATGTTGATCAAATCAAAAGGAGTGTGTTATACACGATTCACAATCCTGCCGAGTCTGTCCTAGTCTGTCCTAGTCTGTCCTTGTCTGTCCTAGTCTGTCCTTGTCTGTCCTAGACTGTCCTAGTCTGTCCTACTCTGTCCTAGACTGTCCTAGTCTGTCCTAGTCTGTCCTACTCGGCAGCAGTCTGCACTAGTTGGGGGTAGTCGGAGTGGCAATTTGGCACAGAAATCTGTAAGTGTATGAGGAGTACAGATTTAAATCCGCAAGTGTATAATGAGAACAGACTTCTCCCGATCCGAGTCGGAGCGAGTCAGAGCATATCAGACGTTTGATATCTTTGAGCAGATTCTGGATGTCATTGTGTAGTGTAAACTCGTCCGGTCGTTAAATGTGCGATACCCAGTTTTTCAGTTGTCATACAAAAATCATCAGATGCCAGTCTAGTGTATACTCCCAGTCGTCTAGTGTATACTCCCAGTGGTCTAGTGTATACTCCCAGTGGTCTAGTGTATACTCCCAGTCGTCTAGTGTATACTCCCAGTCGTCTAGTGTATACTCTCAGTCGTCTAGTGTATACTCCCAGTCATCTAGTGTATACTCCCAGTCGTCTAGTGTATACTCCCAGTCGTCTAGTGTATACTCCCAGTCGTCTAGTGTATACTCACAGTCGTCTAGTGTAGGTTATACTCCCAGTGGTCTAGTGTATACTCCCAGTGGTCTAGTGTATACTCACAGTTGTCTAGTGTATACTCACAGTTGTCTAGTGTAGGTTATACTCCCAGTCGTCTAGTGTATACTCCCAGTCGTCTAGTGTATACTCCCAGTCGTCTAGTGTATACTCCCAGTCGTCTAGTGTATACTCTCAGTGGTCTAGTGTATACTCCCAGTGGTCTAGTGTATACTCCCAGTCGTCTAGTGTATACTCCCAGTCGTCTAGTGTATACTCCCATTCGTCTAGTGTATAATCCCAGTCGTCTAGTGTATACTCCCAGTCGTCTAGTGTATACTTCCAGTCATCTCATAATCTGTTAAGATTGTGAAAGTATTCTTCTGTATCCGAGGCTTTAGAAAGACCCCGGATCACAAACTCACCAGATGCCCAGAATCCGCTTTCTGATGCGGAAAAACTACAAAGCTCACGTTATTTTAATGCTCAAGCAAATGGCAGACGGAGCCAACAGTGTGTGTGTGTGTGTGTGTATGTGTGTGTGTGTGTGTGTGTGTGTGTGTGTGTGTGTGTCTGTGTGTGTGTGTGCGTGTGCGGGTGCATGCATGGTTTCATTTCAATCCTCAAATGAAACAGCAGCTGGTGGATATAAATGCAAATCTATTTGCATTTTTATTTGAGTTCGAGAAAAGAAAAAGACCTTCCAGGCTTCCTTCCTCGCTACTTGAGATTTCCTCGTCTAATGGTTGGTTATTTCCGAGAGCTGAGGAGAGGAGGGTTCATTCACTGGAGTTTAATGGCCCCTCTCTAGCCACGCCGGGGAGGAGGGTGGCTTTTTGGGAGTGGGGTTTTCTGCCCATAAGACCCCAGGGGGCTCCTCCAGCCATAAACATTTGTTTAATTCAATGTGGCTATCTCCTTCTATCTCTCTTTCTTTCTTTCTTTCTTTCTTTCTTTCTTTCTTTCTTTCTTTCTTTCTTTCTTTCTTTCTTTCTTTCTTTCTTTCTTTCTTTCTTTCTCTCTCTCTCTCTCTCTCTCTCACACACACACACTCTCTCTCTCTCTCTCTCTCTCTCTCTCTCACACACACACACCATGTTGACTGTGTCTATAAGTACAGTCAGCTTCACATTGCCCCCCTATCCTGGTGTAGTGATTGGGGTTAATATAACAGAAGCCTTCTGACGTGTTTTAAGCAATCAGCAAAATCCCTCCCGTCTCCGAACGCTAACCCTAACCCTAACCCTAACCCTAACCCTCCTAACCCTCCTAACCCTAACCCTAACCCTAACCCTAACCCTAACCCCATTGACCACACTCCACATGTGAATTCTTCCCATTTCGTTCGTTTCTGCTCATTACTTGTTGTTTTAATTTATTTATTTTTAAAGCATGTTTAAGGATGTTCGACATTTACTGAATTGTCGGCAAGACAACTTGTTGAATGCCATCTGCCTATGTTCGGTTCAGAAGGAGAGCGGTCCAGTTACTCGGCGATGCTCAGCGCATTGAGATTCAGCACCATGGACAGATCCCGCTCATAGCCTCTCATACTCACTTAAAACGCAGACACGTTGCGAGTCCTTTCTTGCTATTGGACATCTGTAAAAATAATGTAATATAGGCTACATTATCTAATATTTATCCATCTTTAATCTACATCTACAATTCGACAATATTCGTAAACATAAGACACATTCGGTTTAAGTTGCAGTCAACTAAGTGTATAACCAAACCCACGAAGGATCCAGGGCTACGCTATGAACACAAGAAATGTGACTATTTCCTAAGGATCAGTGAAGGATCTTCATCCTGTCCTCGTCTATGGCTGCATTTGTCGCCTATTTTGTAGTATCTCTGGAAAGCTTCCCCCGCAAAAGCTATTCCATTATACGGAATTGCCCACTCCAGTCCGTGGGATGCAACTATTGATTTAATTCCCCCCATACTCCCACCCCCAAGCCCCCCCCCGCCTCTCTCTCTCTCTCTCTCTCTCTCTCTCCCTCCCTCCCTCCCTCCGCCTCTCTCTGCTTTCTTGGGCTGCTGCAGAGGCACCGCTGCATCGTGAGTAGAAAAAAGGCAGAAAAGAAAGCCCGTCCAGGGAACAGGAACTACCTCAGCTCCGGTGTAGCGAGGGAACCCAGGACATACTCGGAAAACGCACAAAGACACTATCACAATCAGTCGTGTCTTCTTTAGACGGTAAGTTTTAATAATGATTTATTATTATTATTATTATTATTTTGTATCTCTCTGTTTGACGCTGAAGCCTGCAGTTTGAGACGATCCGTTGTTTTTGTTATCTTTGACACCGGTCAACAATCATCTACATGTAACATAAGCGGTCAGGTCTATATGGACTAGATTTGGTTCCTATAAGAACAGGAAAGTATTACTTCCAAAGGAGATCACGCACGTGCGCACGTTCCAGGCAAACTTTCTCGGTTCCCCCGTTTTAAAACTTCACAGTCTCGAGGCTCATTCCGTTCATTAACTATCCGTTGTCTTTGAGTCCTAATTGGCCAGGTCTATAAATCTCAGTTTATTCCCTTGGAAATGCACTTGTTCCTAATATATCTGCGATATATCTGTGAGTGTTGACATGTATTCATGTTTTTAAACTTAATAGGCCAGTGTAGACGATTCATTGAAGGATTCCTGAAGCAAACTTCTGACCGGAGACTATAGATCATGCCTGCATCGGCTTCGGGGGGGATCTAAATCCCTCCTAGCCTAGACGAGACTTTTCACTCATTCTATCATCGTGGGCGAGTCCATGCACAGACCTCAGCGTCCCCCTCCCCTCCTCGCCACAGGTTAACAACGCAGCAGCATCACGCAGTAGCGTAGCCTATGCACAGAGAACCGAACCATATCCACTAGGCTAGCGGGCGTGTGTTCGATGCTCTGTGTGTTCGATGCTCTGTGTGTTAGATGCTCTGTGTGTTAGATGCTCTGTGTGTTCGATGCTCTGTGTGTTCGATGCCCTGTGTGTTAGATGCTCTGTGTGTTAGATGCTCTGTGTGTTCGATGCTCTGTGTGTTCGATGCTCTGTGTGTTAGATGCTCTGTGTGTTAGATGCTCTGTGTGTTCGATGCTCTGTGTGTTCGATGCTCTGTGTGTTCGATGCTCTGTGTGTTCGATGCTCTGTGTGTTAGATGCTCTGTGTGTTAGATGCTCTGTGTGTTAGATGCTCTGTGTGTTAGATGCTCTGTGTGTTAGATGCTCTGTGTGTTAGCGGCTACTGAGTCATCCAGGCTGCCGCCTCGTCGCAGAGAGAGGAGGAGGAGGATTGATTACCGCGAGCACAATGTCAGGACAGCCCGAAATCTCATTACAGGACGCAGCTTGCGTCAAAAAGCCCGACCGGTGATTGATGTTCTTTCCCGGAGCCTATGACGCGCACGCGCACGGGTGGGGAAGCGAAGCGTGATGCCTGTGTGTGTCTGATCATTTCCCTGACCAAACTAAGTCTGTGACCCAATATTTGCCCATATATTCACTCAATGCAAGCCTTATCTCAAAACTGTTGGTTGGCCCGGTGTGACTCATAAGCTTATTTCAGAAGTCCTAGGTCTATTTATAGGATGCAGACTAGGTTCGAGGGCATGACCTGATGATGTCACAACCTGCCAGTTGATCACTGGAGTGGAACTAAGATGGCTTTCCCTCACAGAGGGAGGTCATGAACCTTGGGCTACACACACACACACACACACACACACACACACACACACACACACACACACACGGTACACCAGTGTCAGAGAGAGGTCAGTGAAGCAGTCTGGATTGTTCTTTTTCAGTAAAAGTGGGACTATGTGTGTGTATGACAACAGTGTCTCTATCAGCATCATATCAGCCAAAACCCCAAACTCTGAATGAGGCAACACAAAATACAGTTTGGCCGTCCTTCTGAAATGGATGAGGAATTGTAGAGGAGGCGTTTGTAGCTCAGTTGGTAGAGCGGGTCATTCAATGATCGAAGGGTCAATGGTTCGAATCCCAGCTCCGACTGTCCACATGTCGAAGTGTCCTTGAGCAAGACACCTAACCCCAAATTGCTCCCAATGAGCAGGTTAGCACCTTGCATGGCAGCTACTGTGAATGGGTGAATGAGGCCACTGTAAGGCGCTTTGAGTGCCGCTAAGGTGGAAAAGCGCTATATAAGTGCAGTCGCTCAGTCATACTGTGTGTCTGTTTTTCAGACCTGGATACTCATGTGACAGACGTCATTTCACACTGTATTTCCTGTCAATCAATCAATCAAAGCTTTATTTGTATAGCGCATTTCATACCAACACAATGCGCTTTGTCACTCGTTCATTTGACCCACCCGTGTTAAGGGATTACCCAGGGATTCGAACCAATGTTTTTCTGAGCTCGCCCGTTAGCAGGACGCCGCACTATCCCACATCAGAACATGAAACTTCTTCTTCTCTCTCCGTCCACGGCTCTGGCTTCTCCTGGTTTCTTCGTTAAGACATCTTTATGAGGTGTTGTGCGTCAAGACACACACATACACACACACACACAAATACATACACACACACACACAAATACATACACACAGACACATACAGGCGCGCACACACACACACACACACACACACTTGCAGACACACACAGGCACACACTAACACACACACTTACAGACACACACACACACAGACACACACACACACACACACTCCTGGGAGTCTACCTCTATCAAACCTGTTAGGGGGTCCACGGACGGCCCCCCTGCAGCTGCCTACCCCGCCCCAGCGGCCAATCAGCGCACACCGCCATCCATACGTCACGCCACGCCGCCAGGCAGCTGAGGCCCGGACGCCCGTGACCTGCTACCATTTTCACGTCACTAAAATGTTTGACGAGTCACTGGCAGAAATACGAAGAGACCTACAGTAGCAAGGCGATCAGTACCGAGTAAAAAACACGTCAAATCACCGAAGGATGTCATCGTCACAACACAAGGGCGCCGGAGCGCGAAATGGTCGGCTGGCGAAAAGAAAAACCCCCAAGACCCAAATGTTGGTTACATTTGTAATTCAGCTCCAGTACCGGGCAGCAGCGTGCTCGTCCACCCGACACGCAGAGCTTGTGCGCAGGCGGAGGGGTGGGGGGGAGGGAGGGGGGGTGACGTGTGACGCCAC
>NW_028176078.1:12500-17460 GCF_949987555.1 Borostomias antarcticus
TCTCCTGTGTTAGGCTAGAGAGTGATGAGTGTATCTCCTCTCTCCTGTGTTAGGCTAGAGAGTGTTGAGTGGAGCTCCTCTCTCCTGTGTTAGGCTAGAGAGTGTTGAGTGGAGCTCCTCTCCTGTGTTAGGCTAGAGAGTGTTGAGTGGAGCTCCTCTCCTGTGTTAGGCTAGAGAGTGTTGAGCGGAGCTCCTGTGTTAGGCTAGAGAGTGTTGAGTGGAGCTCCTCTCTCCTGTGTTAGGCTAGAGAGTGTTGAGTGGAGCTCCTCTCCTGTGTTAGGCTAGAGAGTGTTGAGTGGAGCTCCTCTCCTGTGTTAGGCTAGAGAGTGTTGAGTGGAGCTCCTCTCTCCTGTGTTAGGCTGGAGAGTGTTGAGTGGAGCTCCTCTCTCCTGTGTTAGGCTAGAGAGTGTTGAGTGGAGCTCATCTCCTGTGTTAGGCTAGAGAGTGTTGAGTGGAGCTCCTCTCTCCTGTGTTAGGCTAGAGAGTGTTGAGGGGAGCTCCTCTCTCCTGTGTTAGGCTAGAGAGTGTTGAGTGGAGCTCCTCTCTCCTGTGTTAGGCTAGAGAGTGTTGAGGGGAGCTCCTCTCTCCTGTGTTAGGCTAGAGAGTGTTGAGGGGAGCTCCTCTCTCCTGTGTTAGGCTAGAGAGTGTTGAGTGGAGCTCCTCTCTCCTGTGTTAGGCTAGAGAGTGTTGAGGGGAGCTCCTCTCTCCTGTGTTAGGCTAGAGAGTGTTGAGTGGAGCTGGTGAGGGCGAGAGGCGCAGCGCCGTGTGGATCTCAGACTCTGACAGGCCCTGTGATGGATGAGATGAGGATGAGATGGATGGACAACCCTTCTCTCTTATGCTGAATTATGATCAAATGACTGTATACATGCTGGGCTCCCAGAAAAGCAACACAAAAACATTACAAAATGGAACTATAGGGCAAATAACAGCATTGTTTTGCATTTTGTGTTTTTCGAATAAAATATTTTTCCAGTCATATATTCATCATTCAAGTTTTGTTAAAAATATTGTTACAATATTGTATCATATTGATATCATGATCCCAATATCATGTATCGTAACCCTACAGAACAATAATACCAAGTTTAGTTAATTAACCCTTTGAGTACGACCGATGCCGCATCCAGCAACATTTTAAAAAAATCTAAAAAGTAATTTTAAATAAATCTTTAAAAAAATCTAAAAACCCTAAAAATTCCAACATTCTAACACTTCCTGAAAGCTGAAAAACAGCGCTTCCTAGTAATATAGGGAAATATTATTAATATTTAGAATGTTGGCACTGAACTTTCAGGACTAAAAGGGAATGCAATAACACACGAGAGGGAGTGCTTTATTGTGGTTATTGGCATGGCTGTGCTGCAGTCGTGGGCACGTGAGCGCAGCTCCAGGTCAATAAAACACCACCTCGACTATGTTATTGCTTTTCTACAACAGCACTGCACTATACTGGAGTTATTTATTCGACAACAATGGGTTGGTAGAGTTCAATTTCACTAAACTACATTGCTTTCAGCCATCCGCAATCCAAAATAGTTCTCCATTGTATACTGTTGCTATGGCAAATGAACACAGCTGACAGCATTTACGGAGTGATACCTTTACTAGTGATTTCCCTGTTGGTATATTGTGGTAATTGGCACGGCTACGAATGTGTCTTAGCCAATCACAGTGCGCGGTCGGACCTAGCTGTCGTATAATGAGGTGTGTTTTTTTGTATAAACTTCATGGGATTCCAGTTCCCAGAATCTGTTAAGTGTTTTTCCTGATCACTCAGGAAACTTGTGCATCACAAGTCTGTCCCTCTTAATCCCTCTTTGAATGATACAAACACTCTCACCATGTACTGTATCATCTTTAGGGATTTTATGAGCTTGTCTCCCAGATTTGCTGATCTTATAAAGTAGATATACAGTAGAGACAGTCTGTTTGGTGTCACTGTGCAGAGGTGAATTGATGTGTGCAAGTGGGGATCCACGTTTGTCCCTCGACAGCCCCCTGACACCCTGCCACGCCCCCCTGTCACACTGAGGCATCACGGGAGTCACTTCTACAATATGACATGCACCCAAACACTGCAAGGCAAGGCACACACACACACACACACACACACACATACAGACACACACACACACACACACACACACACACACATACAGACACACACATACACACACACACACACACACACACACATACACACACACACACACACACACATACAGACACACACACACACATACACACGTGCACACACACACATACACACACACACACACACACACACACACACACATACAGACACACACACACTCACACACACTCACACACACACACACACACGCACACACATACAGACACACACACATACACACACACACACACACAAACACACACACACACACACATACAGACACACACACACACACACACACACACACACACACACACACACACCAAAGGACTAACGGTTACATCTTTAACATTGCAGTGTTCTAACAGAGACAGAGTACATTAACATGATTAATACTGATAAAACGGAAACTTAACTGAACCCTTTTCTCTCGCCACAGGCGGACGATCGAGCCACCAGAGGCCCCGGCGTTGACGGTGACTCCGCCTCCTCCAGGCCCCTACGACCCTACGACCCCGGCCTAGAGACCGGCTGCTCACCGTAGACACTGCTGCTCCGCGCGGGCAGACGGCCGACCTCTGCGTCGTCTGACAGCTGACCGAGCCCAGCTGCACAGGGAACCGGGAGGATTACCCAGCCAGAAAAGAAACCGCTTCTAGAAGATTCTCATATTACAACGTTCCCCGTTACCGCCCGTTGGTCTCCGTGGCGTCCAATGAAACCCGCTCCCCAGCTGGTAGAATAGAGACTCGGTGAAAACTAGTTAGAGAAGAACTTTGGGTCAGTGCGCCTCGGTCAAGACAAGATGGACGACGCGCAGAACAACAGGACGACCCTGGTGAAGGGCGCCAGGGACATCGCCAAGGAAGCGAAGCGCCAAGCCGCCAAGAAGGTCGGCAAGGTGGTGGACCGCGCCTCGGACGAGTACACCTCCCAGCGCCACTACAACCGCTTCCAGAACGAGGAGGACGAGGAGGACGAGGAAGGCTACCCTGGCTCCCGCGCCGCCGCCGCCGATGACAACGACGACGACGGGGCCTCCAGCGACGCCACGGAGGGCCACGACGACGAGGACGAGATCTACGAGGGGGAGTACCAGGGCGTGCCGGCGCACGGCGACGGGAAGGCCCGCGACGGTCAGGTGGCGCTGGGTCAGCCGCTTTCAGACGGGCTGAAGGGACGACCCGAGCTGGACCAGGAGAGGCGGGCGGACGAGGAGGAGCTGGCCCAGCAGTACGAGCTCATCATGCAGGAGTGCGGCCACGGAAGGTTCCAGTGGCAGCTGTTCCTGGTGCTGGGCCTGGCGCTCATGTCGGATGGCGTGGAGGTGTTCGTGGTGGGCTTCGTGCTGCCCAGCGCCGAGACGGACATGTGCGTGCCCAACTCGGGCGCCGGATGGCTAGGTAAGGAACCACGAGAGCGTCTGACCAAATGCAAACCGACCGTGGCGGGTTCTTAAACCTGTAGGATGGGCCAGTCACACTGTCCCGGTCAGTCGAGGTGATTTAGTGCTCGGTGTGTGGATCACGGCCGTAGATTCAGATGACCATTATGACCTCCAGGAACTCTTGGGAGGTCCATACAGTAGCCATGTTTCCATCCACTTGTCAATCGAATTGTGTGAGGATCGCTAAAAATATGAATGCGAATAAAGCCGATGAACGTGCGTTTCCATCTAGAGCTTTAAATCGGATAAAGCATTTATCACAAAAGACTTTTATCGAACAAGAGAAAATCCGATGAGATCGACAGTACAAACTTTTTGTTGATTTTCATGATTTTTAATCGAATTTTACTGTTTCCATAAGGCATTTTTAATTCAATATAACTTAATTCGCATAAAACGTGTGGTTGGAAACATGGCTAGTGTCTTTCTCCTGACTGTGTAGATGTCCTCCAGAGACACAGAGTGATACTGTAAAACCACTCCATCTGTCCATGCCCTAATACAGCTGCTTTTAGCTGCCTGATGGTGATGATGATGATGATGATGGTGGTGATGATGGTATAGGTGATGATGATGATGATGATGATGATGATGATGATGATGATATAGGTGATGATGATGATGATGATGATGATAATGATGATATAGGTGATGATGATGGTGGTGATGATAATATAGGTGTTGATGATGATGATGATGATGATGATGATGATGGTGGTGGTTGGTACTTGTTAGTGTCCTGCAGTCTGGAGACATGCAGGATCGGGGAGCTGGGCTGGTCTGACGTTTTCAGCAGTAATCCTGGGTTGGGAGCAGCCGGGGGTTGTCATGGCTTTGGATAATACATGAGTGGGAGGTGTTTTTAGCCTGCTGAGTAGGGCAGATCTCTCACTCCCTAGAGAGAAAGAGCAGTGAGTGTGTGTGTGTGTGTGTGTGTGTGTGTGTGCAGTGTCTATACACAGTACTTTATGTACACAATATCTGTTCATAAACAATAGAGTATTTGTCTCCAGTATATACAGTAACCTTCATATGACCACAGTAAATGCAAAACCCCATTGCATGCTGGTACTGTTTCTTCTGTCGTCCGTAGCGTTCTCATCCTTATTGTCTGAGCCCTCAAAGAGCATCGCTCATCCGCAGCGCTGTAATTGTGACTCACTCTCTCCCCCGAGAAAGACAAACTGGGAGCCTGTGACTCTTCAATCACAAACACCACTCACGATCAGAGCTGAGTGACTGGCTGTGTGTGTGTGTGTGTGTGTGTGTGTGTGTGTACGCCTGAAATAGCCCATTTGCAGTGGAGGCTGATTGCTCTGCCTCATCAGGGTATCTGTGTGAAGGTCAGCCACAGTGTTAGTGGAGGAGTGGCTCTA
>NW_028176077.1:5000-55000 GCF_949987555.1 Borostomias antarcticus
GTGATATGGCAAACATCCAATTCCTGCCAGGACTTGCACCTGGAATCTCCATCTAGTAGATAGATGTGATACTATTACACCACATGATACTATTACACCACATGAGTTAGAGTAGATAGATGTGATACTATTACACCACATGAGTTAGAGTTGATAGATGTGATACTATTACACCACATGAGTTAGAGTTGATAGATGTGATACTATTACACCACATGATACTATTACACCACATGAGTTAGAGTAGATAGATGTGATACTATTACACCATATGATACTATTACACCACATGAGTTAGAGTAGATAGATGTGATACTATTACACCACATGATACTATTACACCACATGAGTTAGAGTTGATAGATGTGATACTATTACACCACATGATACTATTACACCACATGAGTTAGAGTAGATAGATGTGATACTATTACACCACATGATACTATTACACCACATGATACTATTACACCACATGAGTTAGAGTAGATAGATGTGATACTATTACACCATATGAGTTAGAGTTGATAGATGTGATACTATTACACCACATGATACTATTACACCACATGAGTTAGAGTTGATAGATGTGATACTATTACACCACATGATACTATTACACCAGATGAGTTAGAGTTGATAGATGTGATACTATTACACCACATGATACTATTACACCAGATGAGTTAGAGTTGATAGATGTGATACTATTACACCACATGATACTATTACACCACATGAGTTAGAGTTGATAGATGTGATACTATTACACCACATGATACTATTACACCAGATGAGTTAGAGTAGATAGATGTGATACTATTACACCATATGAGTTTGTGTGTTTTATTTGCTGTATTTGTATTTTTGCAGGGCAGTCATGTTGATTTGGTAGATTAATTATAAAAAGGGCTCCATGTAACAGCTTGTGTTTATCAGCCAGTCAATTTGAAGAGTCAGGACATTTTCTGATTTCTGGACGGAGCATTTTGGGGTCGTTTCCTGTGGAGTCACATTGATTGTTTATGGGGACACATTGCAACAAACTCCCACAATCCAACACAGACAAAGGAAGGCCTACTGTTGCAGGGGTGGTCTCCATGATTCTCCTATGCACAAAATATAATTAATATACTCATACAGTGCTTGAACGCTTGGATTCCTTAATAGTGTGGGAGGTAGTGCTGTCACTCAACTAGCTAACGAAGCTAGCTATCTACACTGCTACTAAGCTGGAAGTGCATAAACAGTTGGGTTGATGCTAGAATGGATGGTCCAGAGGGACAGGGGGAGGGGACTCCGCTACACCTCATCAACCCAGCAAACACGCAACGTCAGGGAGACGTTCAAATCATGTCTTAATAACGTCCGTCGGTCCAGAACCCCATTTGTACGTCTGCTGGACCCCTCAATATTCACACGTCTGGCTCGGACCCCTCTAAGATGTCTGTGGACGTGCAGAACAGGTTCAATATCTGAACGTCTAAAAAAAACGTTCATTCTGGCTCCTAATTGGATGTCTTTGGACGTCCGAAAAAGACAAAAAATACATCTAAAAGACGTCTTTTAGACGTGTCTTTGCTCAGTCAGTGTGAGACTCAGGAGAGACTAGGCTATTAAAGAGAGAGACCCAAAGGCTTACCAAGTTTAGAGAGAGACCAACAGGAGAGACTAGGCTATTAGAGAGAGAGACCCACAGGAGAGACTAAGCTATTCGAGAGAGAGAGAGAGAGAGAGAGAGAGAGAGAGAGAGAGAGAGAGAGAGACTAGGCTAAGAGAGAGACCGGCAGGAGAGAGACTAGGCTGAGAGAGAGAAAGAGAGAGAGAGACTAGTCTGAGAGAGACGCACAGGTTGCCACAGGGGTTATCGGGAAAGAGCTAGTTTCCAGACACCCAGATTACCAGTACATTTACCACATCTGTTAGAACAAGGGTTCTAAATGGTGTCTAAGGTCGTTTGTGTGGGAGAAGAACCCTCTTTAAAAATACTTTAAGAGCCTTTTTGGTTCAAACACTATTGGTGAAATGGTTCTTGCTGGAATAAAACTGTTTTCTAAGAGGGTTCTTCCACAGGGACAGAGAACCCTTTATGGTTCTAGGTAGCATAATACTTTTCTAACAGTATTTTGTAATCTCCTAAAACCTATGGGTCTACTTGCGCCTCTGTAACAGCTGTGGTAGCAAACAGAGCTGACACAGAGCTAGCAGAGCTAACACAGAGCTAGCAGAGCTAACACAGAGCTAGCCAGCTGGGGCCGCATGGAGCTGCTTCACACAGATCAGGGCTTCAATCAAATCAAATCACATTTTTATTCGTAAAGCCCATTTTGACGCGGGACCCATAGATATGATCACCATGCAGAGACCCAACCATAACCTGAAAACAAAAGCACAAGTCAATCTGTGTCTAGAAAAGGAGCCGCATGAACATGAGATGACAACTCAGGTTATAAAAACCACTCACTCATCACCAGTCGGTACAGTATGCTCCTCATTTAGAGGGGTTCATATCTGTGTACAAGTGTCTTTTTATTGTCATATATTTGTATTATTTGACGATTGGGGACCAATAGGAATGGTGCTGCAAGTAAAGCTTTGGAAGGATTTGAGCTTTTATTAAATAAACCTCTGTCAACATTGGACTATTCCAGAATAAGCCATTGCCTTAAAATACTGTATACTTGAACAATGAGAACAACACACGTTTGTATTGTGATTACCTTGCGTCTATGATGAATGTCAACAGACACTACAATGTATGACATAGTGAATATACAGTGTTCCATGTCAAATCATCCCACATAACCCCATTCACCTTGACAACTACCGTATAATATTAACGACACCAGCTTTCAGTTAGGAATTTACATTATTTCGCATTAAATCCACTTACATTTCAAATCCCTAGTTTTTGTAGAGAAAATGTTTGCACTGTATATTTGAGAGAACGATGACAGCTTTATAATTTTGTCGTTGTAGTTGGAAATGTATACAATTTTTGTTTTTGATAAATCATTGGTAATAAAGCAGTGTTATAAAGGGTATATAAAGGTGTGATATTGGTCTTTTATGGTGTTATGACAAGGTTGATTTTGGTACACACTCCAGACCACCTCCAGCTCCCTCGGTACATATGTTCCAATTTTGTACCAGTTTGTGACTCTTACAACCTCAGATCCAGTGCCTGGATACGGATCCAGGTACCTGCTGTGCGGACTGAGGCTGGAAAAAGGAGCCTTTTTTATTCTGGTCCTTGGTCTTGGAATGACCTTCAGTCAAGCCTCAAACTGATGGCACGTATTCCTTTAGCCAGCTTTAAACTGAAACTATCAGAAGTCCTTACCACCAGCTGCTCATGTAGTAATATACCTTAATTTCTTATTCGTCCCACGTGCGCTATGCCTTTTGTATATTTAGTTGTTTTGTTCTCTGTATTGTATATGTCCTTGTGTCTTTCAATGTGAAACTTTGCTGCCTTCTTGGCCAGGTCAGTATTGTAAAAGAGATTTTATCTCAATGCTTTTATCTGGTTAAATAAATAAAAATAAAGACCAGTGGGTGGCGGTAATGCACTTATATGTTGCCAACCGACCAATAAATAACCCCAAAGAAGAAGAAGAAACAACCAATCACAACAGACTGGAACACAATTCAAATTTTAACTCAGATCTGCTGAACTGGGTTGGATTTTATAGTGCTACTATCTAGACCATCTAGTATTGATTTGTTGATTGTTATTATTGTTATTTGTTTGAGCATTAGCGTATTCTCAGGATGTCAAGGAAGAGCCGGAGGAGGTGAGTTGTTGTTAGACACATTAGCACACTGTGACAAAGTTAGCTGCTAGACCAGGGGTGGCCAACCCGCGGCTCGCGAGCCGCATGCGGCTCTTTGCCCGTCAATGTGCGGCTCCTCCATCCATTCCCAAAAAAAGTTGGCTTGCGGCTCTTCCATCCTTTCATTAAAAATTAAATTCATTCATTCCATAAAAACGTTTCTCTCTCTCTAGTTTCGCTGTGCATTTCTTCCCGCCCATTTTAGTTTATTGCAGATTTGTCATAAAATCGATTCGTTTCGCTAGTGAGGAAGTCGCGTGAGAACCACTTCAAACCAATCATATAGGTAGCAAATCACCTTGGTAACAAAATGATTAGGTGCGTTTACATGGACAGTTTGAATCGGTTTCAAATAGGTTTGGAAGGCCAAACCGATTGAAAATATGTCATATAAACACCTCAATCCGACTGAAATGCCCCAACCCGATTGAAATCCCAATCGCTTTTCAAGGAGGTAGTTTAAACCTTTTCGAAACCGTTTGGTCCGTCATGTATACTACCTTGAAACGGATTGATGCTGCGTTCTGCGTTCATTTTGCGCATGTTCAAGACTTGACTAATCAAGAATTGCATACTACCTGCTACATGCTATATAGTAGGCACTATATAGTATGCATACTGCATACTATATAGTACCTACTGTTCCACAAAACGCGTGTAGTATGCGAGAAAATACAGCATGCTACTCGAGTCATCCAGCGGAAGTGACGGGATACGATACTGTTTACTCCCGCGAAGCTGTGGTACAATTATCCGGTGTTTTCTGTGATCATTTTGTGTATTATCCACAAAAATGTAGCCTTTTCCTGGCATGGGATGTGCGGCTGCTGCTGCCGCCAGGAGAAGACGTATTCGCGCTGCAAGGAGAAGAGCCGTCATGAGATCTTCTCGACATGCTTGTAGTTGAGGTAAATATTGAACGTTAGCTTGCTAGCTACGCTAGTTAGCTAGGTTAGTTGATAGCCCCGCATGTGCTGGCTTGGGGCTAGCTATACTGTTACATTTGTACCAGGGATGTTATAGTAAATAGATTCTGAGAGGCAGGTAAGCAAAACAATAAAACTCAACTCATTTTAAAGAGGTGGGTAAACTGAGTTTACCTGGGTTTACTCATCACTACAAGCCTGCTTTGTAATGTTACATTTTAGCTCTACAGATAATGACATCTATCTATTATCATATTGTAAAGACAAGTATATGCCATACGCACAAATGAGTTAAAGTTTGCCCTAATAATATTCCCCCTATAGGCTCACATGGAAGACAGTCCTCACCAAGTCAACGTCCACGTCCCTGCTGAGGACCTATTTTGACGGCGCGGACACAAGGAGGGACTTCAGATTGTCAAAATCGACACAGAGGAACCTTGGTGATGGTCAGGAGGATGGGGCAAGACCATGGAGGTGCTAATAATAGCAATAACAATAATAATAATTCATTGCATTTAGAGCTTTTCTCAGTACTCACCCTTTACAATGGTCTTGTCATTCACAGACAGGTGCTAGTCTTTGGAGGTAACATTACATCAGTAATTTAGCAGACACTTTTGTCCAGCATTACCTTAGTCATTTATTTAGCAGACACTTTTGTGTGTCTGCTAAGCGACTTACAGTAGGCCTAATTGCATTTAACCATTTAAAGGTTGAAGACCTTGATGGTGGCCATGGTCCTGCAGCTGCAGATCATCCCAACCCTGGAGATGGCCTCAGAAAGTGTCTCGCAGCGGCAGCATCAGCACCAGCACAAGCTGCCTGGATCGCAGCTCTTGGTGAGCACGACTACCCCCATCCTGCCATAAGTAGTCAGTCTATCAGTTCATGAGTGTGTTTGCCTTGTTCCTTATAGACAGCCTTGAGGCTTTAAACACCGATCAGTTGGTTATAGGCAGCCTTGAGGCATTTGTTTAAATGTATTTGTATTTAAATGTATGTGTAACACTGTACATAGTAATCAGTTTAAGTATTTTGGGGGGAGACAACAGATCAGCGTTCTCCTGTCAGTACCTTTTGCAAGGAAAGCTAATGATCTGACCAAATATAAACAAGTCAAAAGTATATTTGAAGACCATTGTGTAATAAAAATATCCAAGAAATGTTTATGGTTGTGTTTCTTCCATTATACATGTAAAGGTTACTTCTTGATGTATTAACATTTCAACAAAGTGTAATATCTACACATCAGACACATTGTCTTGATATGTCTACAGGTCATGTACAGTAACTTGGAAGGTCTTAACACAACACGCAGAGCGCTTTGGACATGTAACTCCCTTATCAAGTAGTAGTCGTTAGTCAGACACATTAAACAGTGATGCTTTCATAACCGTCTCTGAATAATTCCAATGAAGCATTATGAACCAACATGTGTGTTCCGTCTTTCATGCCTAATTGCAAACTACAATGTCCATTAGGAATGTTCTTTTACTCTAATGACTGGTTTTAGGTATAGTGACATTTGTTCTTTGACTGGGAATACATTACAAGGAATGACACACAAACACCAATTTAATTCAAGAAAATACATTTAATAAAAAATAACGAAAACAATAATGGAACAAGATACGTTTTTTTTGACTGAGGCTTCTAGAAGCAACATCAGCCGGTCCTCCCTCTCCTTAAACAACCCCCTTTCCTCCCTCCACTCAGCCTTCATCTCTGCCTTCTCTCTCCCCCATTCAACATCAGCCGGTCAGACGGCCAACTCTTCCCTGTTTACGGGGAAGAGAAACACCACGCTGAAAGGCTTGGAGTAAGTTAACTAATGTATGCATTGTTGTTTAGAAGCAATCCAGCGGTCTGTTTACTTTGGATATTGATTTATGTAGGACCTACATCTTAGAAGCTGGGCTGCAGGGGACGACGGAGACAGCCTGGATAAAGCACACAGAGAACCTTGTAGCCATGTACAAGGTGATTTTGATCTACAGGCTACATGATAGCAAAGATATTGATAGGGACTCACAGTTTGTATGACACTAGAAAACTGTTATCTAACCTCATAGGACCTAAAGAGCCCCAGAACTGGGGTCAGCACAGAGGGAGGGGAGGCCACAGCCGCTTCGTGGAAGTTGTACGGGGTCTTGGAAGAGGCGATGGGGGCCACCCATGCGGCTGTCCTCCAGAGGATCATCGTCCCTGGTGTGGTCGTTGGTCCCTGAAATACATCCAGAAGTATTATGGGACAATGAATACTAATATATTAATATATGATATATGAACAGTTGAACTCGTTTAAATCATGGAATGAACAGACAATTGTTTAAACAACAACGACATTTCTTATACATTTTTTAAGCAATCATGGTCATATTACATTAATGTCATAGCTTAAATGTTATTATAGCTAGAATCAAGACAAACAGAGTAAATGTTACTCTGTTTGTCTTGATTCTAGCTATAATAACATTTAAGCTATGACATTAATACGTTTTGAGCAAGAGCCGTCTGAACACCTGTAACGTTAGTAGCCTATTAACGTTAGCTGGGCTAGCTAGCTAACGTAACGTCCACCACAGAGATCAATGCAAGCAGCTAGCTATCATGACGTTCTTTTTCGAAATGTCATTTCTACCCCACCTATATACAAAAAACTGCATTTGTAGCTCTGTGTCGTTATAACTAAAATATCTGTCCGGAAAAATAATTTTTCCATCGACAAATTAAGTCAATACTTACATATGAAAACTCCCGCTGCGGTCCCGGAGATCTCTTCGTTCGCCATCTTTTTTTATTTTTCTCACAGCCCAGTGACGTATCACGTCTCGACTTCTGGAACAGTATGCTCTGGACTATGCTACATTTACGCCCATTTTTTCGCCGATTTCGCCTACTATATAGTACCTACTATATAGTAGGCGAAATACAGTATGCACAGTTTTGATGCAGCATGCTGCATCTCGCCTACTATATAGCAAGTAGTATGCAATTCGGACACGGCCATTGTGTTGACAAGGAAGCAAGCTCAGCTCACTCATTCTATTAATACATCCATGCTCACGAGTCACGACGAGAGAACCTTTTTTTTTTTGCTGTCTTCACGTCCTCTCTCCCTCGCTCGCCCACACACACACCACACGCGCTGGGATCCCTCTCGCAACAACCAATCATGTTGTCAGAAACGGCTAGTTTACCTAGATACTGGTGACGTTAGGTTAAGTTTTAATTAAGCCATGTAGGCTATATTTTTTCCGTTATTCTTTAGGTTTACAGACCAACGTTGTTTAAAAGAAAAAAGCTAATGTACAGCAACAAAAAAACAAGTTTGTAAATAAGTCTAGTTTGATTGTTTGTTCCATGCCCATCATCATCACATGGCTGATGTAGGCTACTAGGGTTGCACTGTAAAAAAAAGAAAGAATAAAAGCTAATGTTATACAGCAACAACAAAAAAACAAGTTTGTAAATATAACCCCCCCCCCCCCCCCCCCCCCCCTCAGTTTTCGGAGTGGCAGACCTATTTTAATTTTCAGAATAGTGGACCCTTTCCAATAAAGAGAAAGGGCTGCCATTCCGATGAATTGAGGTCTCTTTTTCGGAGTAGCAGACCCTTTCCAAAAAAGAGAAGGGGCCGCCATTCCGATGAATGGAGGTCAATCATCGGAATGGGGAATCTTCAGAAAGGCAGTTGGTTCCCGTGCTCAGTTAGCTATTTTAGCCAGCAGATGTGCTCATTTAGCTACTTTAGCTATGATATCTAAGTAAAGAAAACTGTTTCTAGCTTGAAAACAAACTTCAAAACACAACAACTGTACATATAAGTGTAACACTCAACTGTGCTCGGTAATCTTATAAACGAAATACTTACCGATATTGCTGTAGGTCAGATGATCTCTTTCTCCGCAGACCACACTGAGTATTCAGACTTTGTATGTGACTGTCCTGTTTGTTAGTGTAACCCCTCTTATTCGGCAGACCACGCAGACAACAAGCTCCAGGTTCACAGGCCGCCGACTTTATTTTAGATATCTGAGGCAAAACAATGCAAACAGTTTTGCGGTTGGCTCACAATCCTCAAGACAACTCAGCTCCAGCCATTACCCGTCACTGTCATATCAGAAGGGCCAACGGCTTGTGTGATCGTATAGTTCTCTTCAGACCAAGCCCCCAGGATTCGAAATCTAAAGTGAAGCCCTATTGAACCGCGCCATCTTGGCTAAATTTGTAGTCATTTGGCTATTTCCGGTGACTTTTGTACTTGCGCAGTTGTGCTTTTCTGTCCTAGGCGCGTCCACGAACAAGTTCTGTGAAATGCAATGAAATGAAAACTGGCTTGCATATTAACCTGTTTTTGTCAAAAATATCCATTGGAGACATTATTTTTTATCCAGGCATCTTAGTTTTAACAGGTTAATTATATCTGAACATGTTTTGTTTGCTAGTAGATGGTATTCATTCCATTCGCGATAACGTTATTGCAGCCAGGCTAAATTCCTCCAGGGAGCCAGTGACCGGCGAGTAGAAAAGCTTCACTCCCCGCCAGCAGGAGCTTTGGCCGCTGCTGCCGCATCTCGGATAACCCGCTGAGTTCGTGGCTGCTATTTCACATTCACACTTGTCGCCATGCCTACAGTTTTAACAGCTCATACACATATTATACATCAAAATGTTCACACAGCTGTGCTGATTTGTACAATGTAAGTATCTAAGCTGTGTGACTTACCGTTTTTGAGGTATGACGATTTGTTCGGCAACTGCGCTCCCCATTTAAAAATATGGTGCCGCACTAACTTTTGAGCTGCTAATTTTGCATTTTTACCCTTTTTATAACTTGTCGCCATGCCTACAGTGTTAAGCCCCCCGCAGACCGCATCCGCCACCGCCACGACACGACACAAAACGACGTTCCAAATAAATAGCTCCCATTGTTTCCTATGGAAGCCCGCACACCGGCGGCGTGCCGACAGCTGGCGACAGCTGCCGACAATGTCGCCCCGGGTTGATTTCGACTCGGCTCTATTTTTTGGAATGCGGCTGCCGACACATGTGGTAATCCAACTTGGATTAATGCATGTGATTTCCTGCAATGCCTGTCTATTAAATATATTTAAAAGTAAGCTAATAACTGAAAGTTAAACATTTTAGATTTATTCCCATCTCTTCCATGTCCTTGTTCCATGTGTTTATTGTTTTGCTAAAATGTAGGTTAGCCTACATCTATAGGAACTAGCATATCATCATATCATCCTTTAAGTAGGCCTATTGTGTAGGCTACATATCCAGGTGGATATTTAAATTACCTAGCTGTTCAATGCTGAATCTCACGTGAAGCCTTTAGAACATTTGGGTAGCTTTAAAATAACGGTTTTATTAACGGTTATTTTAGTCCACCCAGCTGTACAATGGAGGAGAAAATAATTGCAGAGGTGCAGAAATACCCAATGCTCTATGACCCCACGTCCAAACACTACAAAGACAACGTAAGAAGAGACCGGTGCTGGCGAGAGATTGGTGAAATCGTGGGATTATCAGGTAAAGTACTCACTGGGCAGTCTTGACCATGAACTTTATACTAACTTGGTAGAGTAAAATTAGCTAGTGCTAGCTAGTTAACTGGTGACAAGTTTGAAAAGTATCTTTAGCCACGATCATCTTCGACTACATTCATCGCATGGAGGTAGTAGAAACAGCACCGGTCACCAGGGCTGCGTTCAGCCCCGACAAAATGTAGCCAAAACGTTTACTGAAACAGTTCAGGTGGTGGATTGAATCACTCTGCTGATTGGGTTAAAGTGGGAACCGTAACAAAACGGTGCTCATCGGTTTATAGATTAAACATGGCCCAGGTGCAGGCTGTCTATATATATGGTATACCAGACTGCCCTCTAGTGGTGCCTACTGTATACAGAATAGAATAACGTTTTAACGTTTATTTGCTATGTGTAAAACAAGTATGACTACAGGTACATTGGAATTCTTGTAATCGCTTGTCCTTAGTGTCAGTACAAACCAGTTCCTCGGTCCAGTCGTAGGTACTCCACTACGCGTAAAGGTTCCCAAACGGACAATTTACATTACTATCTGTAATCTATCAGTCTATCAGTATGATCCTCATCTACTTACCCCATCCCTTCCCTACTTATCCCATCCGATGACTGTTTGTGTCCATGACATAGTCAGTGCAATTAAATAACATGGGTGTGTTATGTACATAGCTATAATAAATAATCCTGGGGTTGAACTATGACTAAAAAACTAAACTGCTAAATCAATACTCCTTCCATAGTAGCATAACTGTAGTCATGTTCATTTTGAATAAAAACGGCATGAGTGCATGGATTTATATCATGAATTTATTGTTCAATAATACCACTGCTGGTACTGCTGCTGGTGTGTGTGTGCGCTTGCATGCGTGCGAGAGAGAGAGAGTGTGTGTGTGTGTGTGTGTGTGTGTGTGTGTAGTGGTGAGGGAGGGGTGAGGGGGGATTGTTTGGAGGACTGCCAGATGGTATAGGCTGGTGAGGACTGCCAGATGGTATAGGCTGGTGAGTAGAGCTGCCAGATGGTATAGGCTGGTGAGTAGAGCTGCCAGGTGGTGTAGGCTGGAGAGGACTGCCAGGTGGTATAGGCTGGAGAGGACTGCCAGGTGGTATAGGCTGGAGAGTAGAGCTGCCAGGTGGTGTAGGCTGGTGAGTAGAGCTGCCAGGTGGTATAGACTGGAGGAGGACTGCCAGGTGGTATAGGCTGGAGAGTAGAGCTGCCAGGTGGTATAGGCTGGAGAGGACTGCCAGATGGTATAGGCTGGAGAGGAGTGCCAGGTGGTATAGGCTGGAGAGGACTGCCAGGTGGTATAGGCTGGAGAGTAGAGCTGCCAGGTGGTATAGGCTGGAGAGGACTGCCAGATGGTATAGGCTGGAGAGGAGTGCCAGGTGGTATAGGCTGGAGAGGACTGCCAGGTGGTATAGGCTGGAGAGGAGGACTGCCAGATGGTATAGGCTGGTGAGGAGGACTGCCAGGTGGTATAGGCTGGAGAGGACTGCCAGGTGGTATAGGCTGGAGGAGGACTGCCAGATGGTATAGGCTGGAGGAGGACTGCCAGGTGGTATAGGCTGGAGAGGAGGACTGCCAGATGGTATAGGCTGGTTAGGAGGACTGCCAGGTGGTATAGGCTGGAGAGTAGAGCTGCCAGGTGGTGTAGGCTGGTGAGTAGAGCTGCCAGATGGTATAGGCTGGTGAGTAGAGCTGCCAGGTGGTGTAGGCTGGAGAGGACTGCCAGGTGGTATAGGCTGGAGAGGACTGCCAGGTGGTATAGGCTGGAGAGGACTGCCAGGTGGTATAGGCTGGAGAGGAGGACTGCCAGATGGTATAGGCTGGTGAGGAGGACTGCCAGGTGGTATAGGCTGGAGAGGACTGCCAGGTGGTATAGGCTAGAGGAGGACTGCCAGATGGTATAGGCTGGAGGAGGACTGCCAGGTGGTATAGGCTGGAGAGGAGGACTGCCAGATGGTATAGGCTGGTGAGGAGGACTGCCAGGTGGTATAGGCTGGAGAGTAGAGCTGCCAGGTGGTGTAGGCTGGTGAGTAGAGCTGCCAGGTGGTATAGACTGGAGGAGGACTGCCAGGTGGTATAGGCTGGAGAGTAGAGCTGCCAGGTGGTATAGGCTGGAGAGGACTGCCAGATGGTATAGGCTGGAGAGGAGTGCCAGGTGGTATAGGCTGGAGAGCAGGAGTTGGCTACACCCTTCCATCCTGCCAGGCCAAACTGCCCTCTGGGGAGCTGAAGTATGCAGCCAGGTTGTCACGGAGAATGTAGGCATCCCTGGGTCCTCTGTTACCCCCAAGTGGGTCTATTCCTCCAAGGCCTTCTGCGGCTCCTTGTTCCTCTTGCAACACTCGGGGATGATTTTGTCCCCTTGTGAGGAGGAAGTTGTGCAGGATGCACGCGGTCAGCACCACCTTGTCTACCTTCTCAGGCTGAAGAAGGACCCTGCTCAGAAGGACCCTCCACCGAGAGGACAGGATCCCAAAGCAGTTCTCCACAACATTCCTGGCCCTTGACAGCCTGTAATTAAACACTCGCTGCTGTTTGCTGAGATGGTTCCCTGGATATGGCTTCATGATGTTCACTTTCATGGGAAATGCAGCATCCCCTACCATAACATATGGCACCTCCCCTAAGGTGGTGGCTTGTGGGATGGCCTCTGGGGGTGGCAAGTCCAGGGTTCCGTTGTTCAGGGCTCTTCCCAAGGCACAATTTGCGAATACTCCACCATCACTTGATCTCCCAAAGTCTCCTACCTGGACCACCAGGATCCTGCAGTCCGCATCAACGAGGGCCATGAGCACAACGGAGAAGGACTTCTTATAGTTGAAGTACTGGCTGCCGGAGTTTGATGGAGCAAATATGGCAATATGCTTTCCATCAATTGCCCCTAGGCAATGAGGAAACTGCCATTTCTCCTCAAAGCGCTTTGCCACCTTCCTCCACATCCCCTCGTTTGGTGGTGGCAGCTGTGTTGACATCATCCTCTTGATGATGGCCTCACATGTCTCCAGAATGATGCCCGACACTGTCCGCTCACCCAGCCGGTAGCTGAAGGCCAAGCTACTGAATGACTCCCCAGTTCCAAGATATCTGTGGTTATAGAGAAAGATAAAGATATAAATTTGTGGGTTTAATCAATGTTTTATGTCATTCAAATTAACTACATAATGTCATCTATTTTTTTGACAGGAAAGGAATGCAAAGAAAAATGGAGGAAGTTAAGAGACTCCTTCCAAAAATGGAGGAAGAGACAGGATCAGCCCAGTGGATCTGGAGCGAGGAATGAGAGGAGTTGGACATATGCTGAGCAAATCTCATATTTGCTCCTGTATTCACTCCCCAGAAAGTTAGTAACAGTATTCATTGTGCAGGCTGAACTTCTGTGAATACTAATAGAACAGATATTACACATTTCATGCCAGGGACCTGTACTTAATTTACAATGTTAATTTGGTACAGAAAATAATATACAGTATATAGAGACCATAATAAATAACTATTGTATTTCTTTTTAGCTCAATCACAAACTTGGAAGAGGCTGAGGAGGGGGAAGAAGACTCTGAGCTCGATGTGGGAAATGAGTCCCTGAGCAGCCATCCCTCAGAGGGCCAGAGTGAGAGAGAGAAAGAGAGTGAAAGGCGACAAGAAAGAGAGAAGACAAGAAAAGGAACAAAGAGGAAAACTGCTTCTCAAGAAATTGACGAGCAGTTGCTGAATATATTGTCCCAACCATCTGGAAGTGTCCCTCCAACACATGAGGTAGACCTTTTTTTAGCAAGCCTGGCTCCCCAGATGAAGCGCCTTGATAACCGCTCATTAGCAATGGCCAAAATCCAAATGCTGACTCTATTAGACAACTTGGAGTACCAGCACAATGTCCATCTACCATTCCATCCCTCCAACCACACCTCCATCCCTCCACCACCCATGCTTCATAGCTATGGAGCATGGGAGTCTTAAAGCATCTAGCACTCCTCTCCAGCCTATACCACCTGGCAGTCCTCCTCTCCAGCCTATACCACCTGGCAGTCCTCCTCTCCAGCCTATACCATCTAGCATTCCTCTCCAGCCTATACCATCTAGCACTCCTCTCCAGCCTATACCATCTAGCACTCCTCTCCAGCCTATACCATCTAGCACTCCTCTCCAGCCTATACCATCTAGCACTCCTCTTCAGCCTATACCATCTGGCAGTCCTCCTCACCAGCCTATACCATCTGGCAGTCCTCTCCAGCCTATACCATCTGGCACTCCTCTCCAGCCTATACCATCTGGCAGTCCTCCTCCAGCCTATACCATCTGGCAGTCCTCTCCAGCCTATACCATCTGGCAGTCCTCTCCAGCCTATACCATCTGGCAGTCCTCTCCAGCCTATACCACCTGGCAGTCCTCCTCTCCAGCCTATACCATCTGACACTCCTCTCCACCCTATACCATGGGAGTCCTACAGCCATATAATAAAATCCAAACATTGTTAATTAAAATGACAAAACCTATTAAACATTATTGTTTGAGTGGTCATTGGGAATGCTTAACTGTATCATGTAATGAAATTGTACACTTGCCTTAGTGTGACTGCAAGCCTTTGTTTGGGCTCTATTGGTTCCCTGTAGTTGGTGGCCTGCTTCACAATATCTGGCCCGATGACACTCAGAATCTCCTCCATCTGTGGTGTGCCCATCCTGAAATATTTCAGGTTTCTCTCCTCATCCAATCCAAGCTCCTGTACCAAGTTATGGTATGCTCCCTGCTCCTCTCGTCTTTGGTTGATGGGGTGAACCCACATGCGCCCTCGTCTTCCGTGCCTTCTACGGAGTAGAAGTAATGCAGCCACCCTGCGCTTGTCAACAAGTATCTGTTCTGTTCAAGGAAAAGGGACAAAACAATAGTAAATATTTAGCTTGTGTGGGAGAAAGGTTGTGTGTCTTAATAAAATCAAGAATAATATAACCTGCATATAGGCTACACTGCTAAAATGTTGTAGGTATATGGCATTATGTGGCATGCTCATTGATACTTGCATATCTTATACATAGCCTAATTTGCCTACTAACATTTGTTAACTATGTTCCTGTTGCCAACTTGAAAACAAACACACCAACTGCGGTTGGTGCATATTACTAATGTCTGTTCACCAGATGTTCTTGTTAGCTACATTAATTATAGCCACAGTACAATGTTTTGCCTACTTGAAAACAGTCACTCAAACACTGCGGTTGATGCATAACATAACGTTACATAACATAGTTAACAGACGTTAGTAGGCTATATGTTACATAACATACATACTAAGGTCCGTCATGTTATCTAGGCTAACGTTAGCACAATGTTGCGAGTGCCAGATAGACTAGCTACAATGTTTTGCCACAATGTTGCCTAGTGAAACAGACACAACAACGGTTATGTGGCTGATACAGCATCAACGTAATTGTTTCTAAAAGATACGAAATCACTTGTAAGGCTATAGCTTAGCTAATATCACCATTATTTTTTTGAAGAAATGATAAGATGAACTTACCCATTGCGAGGTTGTTGGCAGTTTGTCATCGAAGGCTGATCAGTTGGGATTTGTTTTTTTAAAGTGCACTAGAATGCGTCGCGTGTCGCAGCCTGTGTGCGGGGCTAGCCGGACACAGCGCCGTGCGCCGTCGTACGACATCGTGGCGGATGCGGTCTGCGGGGGGCTTTATACGGACATATTATACATAGAAATGGATTCCTATGGTATCAATATATAAGTTGTAACATTTATAGTTTTCGCGATAGAGCTGTCTGAAGCGGACCATGTCTAGGATCAGAGTGTCAGTTGGGATTAGAGTGTTGGCAGCTGTTGCTTTTTTTGAATGTGTGTGCATGTGCAGCCTCTCTTATAGGTACAGGCACCCTATTATAACTAATGCAGTAGCACATAACTCAGCCAAAGTGGAATAGAGACACATGATCTTCACTGGTGGGGGCCGGAGGGTAGCCCGGCGAGGAGTACACCGTCCCTGACTAGCTATGACCACACCACTATTCACGCCACAGAACCCACTTTTCAGCCCATGAGTGGGCTAGAGACACACAGTCTTCAATGGTTGATGCATGGAAATTGCCCGGAGGTCAGTGTACTGTCCCCAACTAGCTGTGACCCAAGGGGACGGAGCCTAACCAGCACGCCACTATCCACGCCACGGGCCCCACAACTCAGCCCCTGAGTGGGTTAGAGACACGCGGTCTTCACCGGTGGAGTCAGGTAGGTTGACCGGAGAGGGGTACACTGTCCCCGACTGGCTGTGACCCAAGGGGGCAGAGCCTAACCACCACGCCACTATCCACACCACGGGCTCCACAACTCAGTCCCTGAATGGGCTAGAGACACATGGTCTTCACCGGTGTGGGCTGGTAGGTGGCCCAGAGAGGGGTACACTGTCCCCGACCAGCTCTGACCTGAGGGGGCGGAGTCTCATCACTACGCCACTGTCCACGACACGGACCCCACAATTCAGCCCCTGAGTGGGCTAGAGACGCACGGTCTTCGACGGTGGGTGCATGGAGATTGCCCGGTCCGTAGTAGTTCTAGCAGTATCTGTTAGATACAGCTGCAGCAGCTAGCCCACCTCACATTTTCTCCAGGAAATGTACTTTCTAGTTATTATTTTTTTCATTTTCAGTATTAATTGCACCTCCCATTTGATCCAATGCATTGTAGTTGTTGTTGCTTGGCAACCCTTTTGTTAGGGGAACTATATAGCCTACTAACATCTGTTAACTATGTAGCACTAGCTACGTTTTGAGTGCCAGATACAATGTTTTGCCATAAAATGTTGCCTACTAGAAAAGACACTCAAACACTGACACATAGTCTGACACCGCACCACACATAGTAAATTACACACGCCACAAACAATTCTACCGAGCGCACCATACACCCCCGCATTCCCCTTTTTGGATTCTCCCATTAAATACGCCTGAGGGCTTATTGTCTCTGTTTTTGCCTCTTTGGGTTTCTCTGGTCGTGGTTTGTAACGTGTTATATCAGTAGGACCCCACTCATCCGAACTTAAGAGATCCGAACCTCCCGGTCTACCGGACAGGCTTAAAAAACTTCTTTTTTTCGAGCCTGCTATCTGGTTACTGGTGGGATTTTCATTACAGTACTGTAGGCCTACTTGCATTTACATCTGTCATAATAAACACATACTGTATCCTGCTGTGAATAAAAACAGAACTGTAGACCTTCATGTTGCCTGTAGGCTGTAGCCTACTGTCACGTGTAATTTCTTTGTTACTTTAATGCCGAGTGCAAAACGCAAACGAGTCTGCTGCGCGAGAGCTGCATTCCTTGGTAGCCAGAAAGCGCGTCAGCAACCTGAAGCAGAGGAGCATCGAGTCATTATTCGTTCCCAGTTAATGGACTTCAGGAACACAGACGTGTTGTGGGCATGTACATTAGCCTACTGTATTTGTTAAATAATAGCCTACAGCATAGGCCACGTTAGCCTACATCGGTTGTTTAGGCTGCAATAGCCTAAGACACGACAACTTGTCTGTCATTTCATTTATTTATTATCATTTGCTCTAATTGTTCTAATGTTGGGTTGTTTTGTTGTTTTGCTAGCTGGTCGGGGACAGTGTACCCCTCTCTGGGCCACCTACCCGCCCACACCGGTGAAGACCATGTGTCTCTAGCCCATTCAGGGACTGAGTTGAGGAGCCAGTGGTGTGGATAGTGGCGTGGTGGTTAGGCTCTGCCCCCTTGGGTCACAGCCAGTCGGGGACAGTGTACAACAAAAAAAAACTATCCGCACTGGCCTATGAACGGCTAAAGATTCCCCAGGCAGAACTGGTTGATGCTGCTAGGGAAAGGGATATCTGGGGCTCCCTGCTGGAACTGCTGCCTCCGCGACCCGACCCCGGATAAGCGGATGACGATGGATGGTATTAAAAGACTTTAGCCGGGACCCCGTTGTTGTTAGAATTAATAGGCTACCTTTATTTGTGGTACTTGAACTTGTGTCTGCGTTGCTGGCTTGCCATCATGGATGTATTAATAGCTTATAGCTTGCCATACTCACCAACCTTGGGACCTCAGAAATAGGGAGCATTTCCAAACCAAATTGCGGGGGGGGGGGGGGGGGGCATTAAAAGCATTACAAATTAGACATTAAAAGCATTAAAACTAAATGTGAAACATTATTTATATATATATATATATATATATATGTTTGTGTGTGTGTGTGTATGGAGCAATTGTTTTTAATGTCCGACTTTTGTCCGTCCTGTTCAGTAAATGTGCATCTGTCCTAATTTATTGTAGCCTATCTACTACACAACCTAGTTCAAATGTATGAATCTCCCGCGGACGTCAGGAGGGTTGGCAAGTAGGCTATGGTCACTGCTCCCCAGTAAAATTGAATAATTGAGGGGTTACTTACAGTACAAAAAAAGTACAGCATTTGTAGAACTCGGATGATACTACATAAATTGCCATGCAAAGCCAGAGACTGTTGCTTGTAGACGACAAGACTGCTGTAACCATTCAAGTGTGGAGGCTACACTGCATTGAAGGTGGGTTGGCTTACTTGACAGTGCACACAGAAAACAGACACCACAAAAAAGGGCTTAAAGCAGGTCCAAAACAGCAGCAGGTCTGGTTGAGGTGTGAACTGGTCTCCTAAAAATGGCTTGAGCTGTGAGGATAAGAGGAGGCACACTGTAATTTGCACAGACAGCTTCAGTGGTAGTTTTAAAGTATTTATTTATAATAATAAAACGGATGATAATAAAAAATATAATAAATAAAAAAACAATAATGTGGGACGCATGGCCATGGAGCACATGTGTGTCATACACTGGGACAGCTACATCCACAATATGTAAAATGAGAGCACAGAACAGACCCACTGAGTGGTTTGGCTGGGGAGGATGAGAAGAGGGAGAGGAGGGGGTGGGAAAGGGATGATGAAGAACAGTGAAATAAATGAACAATGTGATGGCAACAAATATGTCTTGGTACAAAAATGTACTTAGCCTATGTATACTAAACTAACAAAAAAAGAGCAACAGCAGTATGTTCATCATCACATAAAAATAACACTGATTTATTTGAGCTGTTCTTATTAAAAAATAATGCTTTGTCAGTTGAAGTTGCAATCCAGAGGAGGTGTAGGCCAAAGCAAATTCACCCACTCCGGATTGTTGCTTCAAGGGACCGCAAGATGTTTCTTAAAAAAAGGTCATTTCCCAAAGTGGATAAATGACATGTTTGGGTGTTTTCAGTCAACGTTGGCGTTGACCGCTTCTAGCTATCGAATGGCCGACTGGTGTAAGATGGATAGCCTAACGTTAGAGAGATAAATGTAGGCTATGGTTATGTTAATAAAGCTAACAATGATGTTGTAACATGCATGCAGCACTGCCGATCTGATCTGAACGATTGATTCATTGTTACCATGGATCGGTATTGGGATTGATCAAGGGCGAATGTGAAATAGCAGCCACGAACTCAGCGGGTTATCCGAGATGCGGTAGCAGCGGCCAAAGCTCCTGCTGGCGGGGAGTGAAGCTCTTCAACTCGCCTGTCACTGGCTCCCTGGAGGAATTTAGCCTGGCTGCAATAACGTTATCGCGAACGGAATGAATACCATCTACTAGCAAACAAAACATGTTCAGTTATATTTAACCTGTTAAAACTAAGATGCCTGGATGAAAAAATAATTTGCTGATTTTGAAATCCATAGTCGACTACGGCTTTTGATTATTGAGTTGTTGCTTTAATGCAAATAAAAAATATATCTTTGTTACAACAAGTGTGTTCAAACCAGCAGATTTTCATGTGCATCTCATTGTGGTTTGGCCGCCCTGAGGTGCTTCCCCGTCGGGGTCATCCCTATATTCCCCGGGTCCTATGTTCCCCCCCCAAAAAAGGGTTTTATGTTCCCCGGATCCTATGTTCCCCGCGAAACGCAAAAGATAAATGTGATTACGCCTGATTTAATGCCAAAATAATATGCGCACATTTTTTTCACATGAAGTTTCAAAAATGTTGCATAAACTTGACATGGATCAGACGTAGCCTAGCCTATGTGATGTGCAACGTGTATCGCCTCAGTAGGCCGAGTGTGCCATTTCTTGTTTTCTTACACAATGCAATGATTATGCAATGGAATATGCGGGGTTGAATCTTTTTTTAATTATTTTTTTATTTTCTGAAGTTAGCCTATCACCAAATTAGATAACTGTTGTCTATATTTTTCCGTAGGCCTATGTGTGTGATGGCCTATTTATTAAACTTCAAGTGTATAGTGGTTGAGTGAGTATCATTTCTACTGCGAGCGGATCCTCTATCCAGAGATTTTCCCCCCCCAACGGATTTGCGCCTCTCATGAGCCATATCCCAACTCACAGCAGGATGGGTTTGGACTGGGACACTGTCAACTTCACGAAGGCATCAAGCAGCTTCTCCATTCATTGACATAAAACCAATAGTAGGCTAGCCTTACAATCTAGAATAGCCTACATTATAGTCGGAGCTGCTTTGGGTAGCCTACTGAGGCGATATGCGTTGCGCATCACAGGCTAGGCTACGTCTGATCCATGTCAAGTTAATAAGCAACAGTTTTTAAACTTGATGTGAAATAATGCGCGCATGAAATCATGCAAGCCTCGCATATTTTGCACGGAATTCTGTGATTATTGTGGTGAAAATGCAACCTTTCTAAAATAGGTGCATAATCTACCCCTTTTGGCATTAACATGCGATGGAATAATCATGTTTTTCTTTAGCGTTTCGGGGACCTGGGGAACATATGACCCTTTTTCGGGGGGAACATAGAACCCTTTTTTGGGGGGAACATAGAAACCGGGGAACATAGGACCCGGGGAACATAGAACCCTTCTTGGGGGGGGGGGGCATCCCCGTCTAGGAGCGCATTGTCAACATAATAGGCAAGGCAAGTTTATTTGTATAGCACATTTCAGCCACAGGGCAATTCAAGGTGCTTTACATGAGACATTAAAAGCATTAAAACAAAATGCAAGACATTAGACATTTAAAACTAAAAGCAGGACAAATAGAGTACAGGAATAAAGGTTACAGTGCAGTATACAGATAAACATAACTCCTCTTAGAAAGCAGTGGCAAAAAGAAAAGTCTTCCGGCTCGTTTTAAAAGAACCAAGAGTTGCAGCAGACCTGCAGTTTTCTGGAAGTTTGTTTTTTGAATGATTTTTCACGGTGCCCACCCACATCCATTGTATGACCAAAACGGTGGTAGAGCAATTAACAGACTTTCTCAAAAGTGCTAGTTTTGATCTGAACCATTGTATATGATCATAAGTAACCTTAAAACAGGAAGGACCGGAAGTCCCTCTTCCATCATCTCAGCTTTCTCCTTCGCCCACCTGGCTCTCTCTTCTGCCCTTCCTCTCTTCGTCCATCCTCTGCCCTTGCCTCCGCCCTCCACTCCGCAAGAACCGTCAGATTTACACTTGCATTGGGCCATACTGAGTCATCAGCCAGTACCAGAACAATCATGATTCTCAAGCTGTGACGCACGAAAGCGATGATGATTATGATGATGTATAGAGACTGTCTAATGAAAAAGGTTGCTTAATCGTGATCATACTGTGGTCTAAACATACATGTCATGATGTTGAAGATGGTTACAGAAACATCTAAAGTTCACACTTGCTACATTTTGAACTCGTAAGACATAATCTGTTAACTCCTCAATGAAAAGTGTAAAAATGCATTTAGACAATTCTACCTTATTTTTGTTGGCACTACTGGATTTGTCAACCCTGGAAATGTAGGTTTAGCGGTTAAAATCAATGTTCCACCTTAAATGTTTACGGCAGCCATTTTGTAAATTCCAAGATGGCCACCACATAGATATCCGGACAAAAACATACATTTTCTGATTCCTTATACAATACCCTTTCCAAAAATGTATAGTTTTGCAAATCCCCCCCAAAATCCAATACATAATTAAAGCTGCTACGCAGCGATGAGGCGGGGCCAGGCAATTTCCGACAAGTTTAGGAGCAATAAGCGAGAGAATAGGAAGTCAACAAGAAAGTTGACATTCCAATGTTCATTTTGTACATTCGTATCGTATCGTAAAACATTTCTAAAACATTTTGATGCATTGTAAGCTCGATTTTGATAATTCAACAATCTGGTCAATGAGTTTGTGAATTACAGTCTGAAGATCCAGTGTAGCAAGTTTGGTGTTAATTGATTGAAAAATGTGGGATGAGATATGTTTATAAATTTTTACAGGTTTTGTTTGCTTTTCTTCATAATTGAACATTAACTTCAGCAGCTGTGTACTCAGTCAGTTGCCAATCAATCGATTTAGTCATTGTAATCCTCAGCTGGGGTTGGTTAGGGTTGCCAACAGCGATGTCTCCGATTCGTGGAGCTTGCGTTGGATTGTGGGTAATGTAGTTTTCTCTGTATGAAGTGTTGGTTTCAGAGGACAGATTTAAACATATTTTTAAAAAAAATTTGAGATAAAATTCTGAAAAAAAATCACACTACATCTTGGATGTACCATGGAGGTAGGTAGGTGTTAGCACAGAGGGAGGGGAGGCCACAGCCGCTTCGTGGAAGTGGTACGGGGCCTTGGACGAGGCGATGGGGGCCACCCATGCGGTTACACCGGTGGTCCTCATCTCCTCGTCCGCCCCGTGCCCTCCACCGGCTGTGGCCTCCCCTTCCGTGGTGCTGACCCAACCGAGAGAAAGCCAGGTGACGGCAGAGAGCAGCGGTGAGGCGAGGCCAGGGAGAGGACAGAAGAGGAGGAGAGAGAGTGAGCTGGAGCAGTTGCTGGAGAGGGAGAAGAAAGAGGAAGAAAAGAAGGATAGGGAGAGAGCGAGACTGGACAGACAGGCAAGAGGAGAAGGAGGCTGGACATAGAGAGGAGTGGAGGGCAGAGAAGGAGAGGATGGAAAAGGAGAGGGCAGAATGGATGAGAGAGAAGGCAGAATGGGGGAGAGAGAGTGTGCAGATGAAGGCAGAATGGGCGAGAGAGAAAGAAGGTATGAAGGCTGAGTGGAGGGAGGAAAGAGGATTGTTCAAGGAGAGGGAGGAGCGGTTAATGTTGCTCCTGGAAGCCGCCGTGAAGAAGTAGTTTATTTTTCATTAAATGTTTTTTTTCTTAAATTGGTCTGTGTCTCATTCCTTGTAATGTATTCCCAGTCAAAGGAGAACAAATGTCACTATACCTAAAACCAGTCATTAGAGTAAAAGAACATTCCTAATGGACATTGTAGTTTGCAATTGGGCATAAACGGAACACACATGTTGGTTCACAATGCTTCATTGGAATTATTGAGACGGTTATGAAAGCATCACTGTTTTTCAAATGTGTTTGACTAACGACTACTTGATAAGGGAGTTACATGTCCAAAGCTCTCTGCACGTTGAGTGTTTAGACCTTCCAAGTTACATGACGTATGTCCTCAATGTGTAGATATTACACTTTTTGTTGAAATTGTATACATCAAGAAGTAATACTATACTTTACATGTATAATGTAAGTAGCACAACATTTCTTGGATATTTTTATTACACAATGGTCTTCAAATATACTTTTGACTTGTTTATATTTGGTCAGATCATTAGCTTCCCTCGCAAAAGGTACTGACAGGAGACGCGACGAGAACACTGATCTGTTGTCTCCCAAAAAACTTAAAAGAACTGTTTACTATGTACAGTGCAAAATGAAACACAGACATTTAAATACAAATACATTTAAACAAATGTCTCAAGACAGTCTATGAGGAACTGATTGATGTTTAAAGCCTCAAGGCTGTCTATAAGGAACTGATTGTTTAAAACCTCAAGGCTGTCTATAAGGAACTGATTGTTTAAAACCTCAAGGCTGTCTATAAGGAACTGATTGATGTTTAAAACCTCAAGGCAGTCTATAAGGAACTGATTGTTTAAAGCCTCAAGGCTGTCTATAAGGAACTGATTGATGTTTAAAGCCTCAAGGCTGTCTATAAGGAACTGATTGATGTTTAAAACCTCAAGGCTGCCTATAAGGAACTGATTGATGTTTAAAATCTCAAGGCTGTCTATAAGGAACTGATTGTTTAAAGCCTCAAGGCTGTCTATAAGGAACTGATTGTTTAAAGCCTCAAGGCTGTCTATAAGGAACTGATTGTTTAAAGCCTCAAGGCTGTCTATAAGGAACTGATTGAAGTTTAAAGCCTCAAGGCTGCCTATAAGGAACAAGGCAAAGCAAACTCATGAACTGACTGACTGACTGACTGACTGACTGACTGACTGACTGACTGACTGACTGACTGACTATTTATGGCAGGATGGGGTAGTCGTGCTCACCAAGAGCTGGGACCAAGGCAGCTGGTGCCGATGCTGCCGCTGCCATACGGTCTCTGAGGCCATCTCCAGGGTTGGGATGATCTGCAGCAGCAGGACCATGGCCACCGTCAAGGTCATCAACCTTTAAATGGTTAAATGCAATTACTGTAAGTCGCTTAGCAGACACAAAAAGTGACTGCTAAATAAATGACTAATGTAATGTTGGACAAAAGTGTCTGCTAAATGACTGATTTAACGTCACCTCCTCTGGCTCCATGATGTCTCCGTTCTCCAGGCAGAGGTTGTGCAGGACAGCACACGCAGCAATCACCTCCGCAGCCAAGGGCAACTTCACCTAAAAACACAGTTTTGCACTTTGAGATTTATTTCAAATGTAAAGTGTGTTACAAAGAAAATGTATTATTATAAAAAAAAAAATTCTACAACGGAGAATTGGGATACTTGATACGTGTTTTTTGTAAATATATATATCTAGTAACCGTTGTAGAAAAGCAATTGACTTAAATTACCTCCAGAGCCTTCAGAAAGATCCCCCTCCACCTGGTCTTCATCATCCCGAACGCCCTCTCTATGATGCACCGGGCTCTGGCATGCAGGGCGTTGAAGCGCAGACGCACCGGTCCCTGCACTGGCTCTCTGATATATAATAACAATATAATAATCATAAATGTAATACATGCTTTAAAGATAAAATAGTACACGTGATTATAAAAACAAGAACCAGAGTTACTGTAACTAACAAGAACATAAAGAAGCAAGGCTTCCTGTAAAAATACCTGTATGGCGTGATGAGGGCGACGGGTTCAGCCTGGCAGGGGTAGCCTCCGTCCCCGAGGAGGCACCAGCCCTCCGGCGGATACTGCCGGTGGACATACATGTCCGAGTTCTTCAGGACACACGGGTCGTGGGCTGATCCCGGAAAGCCAACAAGAATGTTGACAAACCATCCCTTGTGGTCACAGACAGCCTGCATCTGGATGGAGTGGTAGAGCTTTGGGTTGAAGTAGCTCTGCTGCTCTGCCGCTGGGGGGATGAAGCGGACATGCGTGCCGTCGATGGCTCCGGCCACACTCCTGAAGGCATGAGATCTGGCCAGGCGGGCAAACCCGGCCCCGACCTCCTCCAGCGCTGCCTCCGTGGGGTAGCGTATCACACGGCTTATGATGCGCTGAATACCCCTGCTGACTCTGTGGACCACATCACAGACGGTCGACCGGGGCATGTCAAAGGCCTCTGACACAATCCGGTAGGAGGTTGCACTGGCCAGCCAGTAGACAAAGACTAGCACCTATGTGTGAATGATAAGACCATTGTAAAGGGTGAGTACTGAGAAAAGCTCTAAATGCAATGAATTATTATTGTTGTTAATGCTATTATTATTAGCACCTCCATGGTCTTGCCCCATCCTCCCTGACCATCATCAAGGGTATCAATGAGGTTCCTCAGTGTCGGTCTTGACAGTCTGAAGTCCCTCCTTGTGTCCGCGCCGTCAAAATAGGTCCTCAACAGGGGGACGTGGAGGTTGACTTGGCTGTAAGGACCTCTGTCTTCCATGCGAGCCTACAGGGGAAATATTATTAGGCCAAACTTTAACTCATTTGCGCTTATGGCATATAATTGTCTTTACAATATGATAATAGATAGACAGATGTCATTATCTGTAGAGCTAAAAAAAAAAAAAAAAGTAACATTACAAAGCAGGCGTGTAGTGATGAGTAAACCCAGGTAGTTTACCCACCTCTTTAAAATGAGTTGAGTTTTATAGTACATGCGTGGTTACTATCAACTAGAACGTAGCTAGCAAGTTAACGTTCAATATTTACCTCAACTACAATAGCCCCAACCCAGCTACTGTCACCAGCACATGCGGGCTATCAACTAGCGTAGCTAGCAAGCTAACGTTCAATATTTACCTCAGCTAGAAGCATGTTGAGAACAAATCTCATGACGGCTCTTCTCCTTGCAGCGCGAACACGTCTTCTCCTGGCGGCAGCAGCAGCCACACATCCCATGTCAGGAAAAGGCAACATTTTCGTGGATAATACACAAAATGATCACAAAAAACACCAGATAACTTTTACCACAGGTTCGCGGTCTGAGTAAACAGTATCGTAACCCGTCGTAGCCCCGTCACTTCCGCTGGATGACTCGAATAGCATGCTGTATTTTCTCGCATACTACACGCGTTTTGTGGAACAGTAGGTACTACAGATGTGGGAACATAAGAATGTAACTTGACCCGCGGTATTCTAACAGGCGCTTTACGGCATTCCGCACCACCGCTCGCCTGCCCATAGGGGCGCAGTAATACCACTCATTGACCCATTGCTGTAGCTCATCTCGCACATTAGATGAGCCTACCGTTCTCAAACTCCTTGTTCTCTGTCTGGTTGTAATTTAATTATTACGAACAAAGCCTATCTATTTATAGTTTCTATCTCTGTAACTGTCGCCGGGTCTATATCTGTTAACTGTCGGGACAAGTAGAAGTTTAATACATTAGGCTGAGTGTTCTCATATGGAACATGGCATCAGGACGAGTAAGATGGCTAACGGAGCTGACCAGAGATGTGTTTGAAATGGTTCACTCACTCCCTCCCTATTACCATGGATGTATTGAGTGCGACTCATAGTGAACTACATGGGGAATGATTTAACAGTTTTGGGACACTACATGGAATATAACTGCGTAAGATATTCATGACTCAAACAAGCAGACGCGCCGATCACTGATGGCAGCAGGTTGAAATATCAGGTAGTATTCAGGTTCCATGTTTAGTTGAATGATAAATCCCATATAAATGGTTGGAATTCTAATGATGTGCAAGTGTGATTTTGTCAACTTTAGTGCAGTCTGCTAATAGCAGGCTGTGAAGCTGCACGATAAGACCGTGATAGCAAGTTAGCTCACGACAGCAGCTTCCATAATATTAACGGTAGCTGTCGGTGGCTAAAAAGCAGATAGCTAACTTTACAACGATGATTCCTGTAGCTATTTTGATTTTGATGCTATTAGTTCAACTTCTGTTTCTCGGGCAGGAACGGAGACGAACTCGCATTAGCAGCAAAGCAGCTAGAGGAATGATCTTAACATTAGCTAACTGCTTTAGCTACTGCTAGCTACCGTCTTCTTCACTTCTCCTTCGGTAAAACATGACACCGTTGTGTTGTGGTATTGTGGAGGGCTTAGGCAGAAGCAGGAAGAGAAACCACTTTAGCCCCATATAAGTAAAATAATGGTCTCATAAGCATTTTCGATTGTAAAATTGTGTTCACTTGTTTTAGTTTGCAAACATATGCAATTTTCTTAGCATATCTACTGGCTACATGATAACATAGGTTTCAAGTTTCGTGCGAGCAAGTCGTGCCTGCAAGCCAGGGAGAAATGACAGGAGACCGTGGCGGGGCTTAGAACCAGAGGGGTGCGCGAGTGACATTTGGGCCGAATCATCATCTTCATCCGCTTATCCAGGGTCGGGTCGCGGAGGCAGCAGCTCCAGCAGGGGGCCCCAGACATCCCTTTCCCTAGCAGCATCAACCAGCTCTGCCTGGGGAATCTTTAGCCGCTCACAGGCCAGTGCGGAGATGTAGTCCCGCCACCTAGTCCTGGGTCTACCCCGCGGCCTCCTCCCAGCCGGACACGCCTGGAACACCTCCCTAGGGAGGCGCCCAGGAGGCATCCTCACTAGATGCCCGAACCACCTCAACTGGCTCCTTTCGACGCAAAGGAGCAGCGGCTCTACTCCGAGTCTCTCCCGGATGACTGAACTTCTCACCCGATCTCTCAGGGAGACCCCAGCCACCCTCCGGAGAAAACTCATTTCGGCCGCTTGTATCCGTGATCTCGTTCTTTCGGTCATGACCCATCCTTCATGACCATAGGTGAGGGTGGGGACGAAGATAGACCGGTAGATCGAGAGCTTTGCCTTTTGGCTCAGCTCTCTTTTCGTCACAACAGTGCGGTAAAGCGACTGCAGAACCGCACCAGCTGCTCCGATTCTCCGGCCAAACTCCCTCTCCATGGTTCCCTCACTCGTGAACAAGACCCCCAGATACTTGAACTCCTTCACTTGGGGTAAGGACTCATTTCCTACTCGGAGCGGACAGGCCACCGGTTTCCTGCTGAGAACCATGGCCTCAGATTTAGAAGTGCTTATTCTCATCCCAGCCGCTTCACACTCAGTTGCGAACCTATCCAGAGAGTGCTGGAGGCCGCAGGCAGCTGATGCCATCAGGACCACATCATCTGCAAAAAGCAGTGACGTGATCCCCAGCTCACCGAACTGCAAACCCACTTCCCCCCGGCTACGCCTCGATATCCTGTCCATGAAAATCACAAACAGGATTGGTGACAAAGCGCAGCCCTGGCGGAGGCCAACACCCACCGGAAAGGAAGACGACTTACTGCCGAGGACCCGGACACAGCTCTCGCTCTGGGTGTACAGGGATTGGATGGCCCTAAGTAGGGACCCCCTCACCCCATACTCCCGCATAACCCTCCACAAGACCTCTCGGGGGACCCGGTCGTAAGCCTTCTCCAAGTCCACAAAACACATGTAGACAGGTTGGGCAAACTCCCAAGCCCCCTCCAAGATCCTTGCGAGAGTGAAGAGCTGGTCGGTAGTTCCACGACCAGGACGAAATCCGCATTGTTCCTCTTCGATCTGAGGTTCGACTATCGGCCGGACCCTCCTTTCCAGCACCTTGGAGTAAACTTTCCCTGGGAGGCTGAGTAATGTGATGCCTCTATAATTCGCACACACCCTCTTTGGGCCGAATGAACAGGTGAAATGAAAGCTCTCGAAGAGATCTTTCTAATGCTATTGGTCAGCTTTGTATGTAGTTTTAATGTGAAAGATACATCTTGAATGCAGTCAAGACAAATTATTTTGCCTCTTAACTTTTGTCAAACCCCCTGGTTCCAGTCAATTGGATTATAGGCTATAGGTACAATGACGTTACCTTATGAACACAAATAGCTTAACCTATAGGCCTACATAAAAACAATAGCCTAAAACCATGTTTATTTACAATGTATTTTCTTTCATTGATAGCATGCCAATAGTTAGGGTGAGGAATGACGCGCGGTCTCTTTAGCCCTGAGACCATCATCAGGCAGGCAGCTCAGGAGGTCGTTGGCTATATATATTATTATGATATTATGTCTAATAATACATTCGTTGAAAGTACACAGGCTGATCTACTATACGGAATTGGACCGAGGAGTGTTCTCATATGGAACTAGGCTGCACACGCCCGCCCCCGACAAGAGCTGAATTGTAGTCAGCTTTCCCCGCTGCGCGCAGGACGCGTGTGTCCCCCGCTGATCCCAGCGAGAATGCAGGCGGAATGTCGCTCCCCGTCTGAAACGGCCTTGACTCCTGGAATCCCAAGGTCTTTCATATTGAAATTCTCTTGATGGTCTGGTAAGTTGCGAGACGTGTTAAAGGAAAATGCTCGTTTTTGACAACTGACGTGAATGGACGCCTTCGGTTCTGTTACAATCTTCAAATGTTCTTTGTTCAGTAAGCTGACGTCGAATCAAACAGGCACTGATAACTGAATTAAATGCAACAGGCTTTATTTGTTTGTATAATCAGTAACAGACAATTAAAACCGGTAGTCTCTCGAGAGATAATACACACGACTGATGTTTGGCTGGGTCTTATATACCTTATCTGAGAACACCTGCTTTCTCATGCAATGTTGTTTCTTAGCCTGACCCGTTATCTGGTGTATAGCACCTGGCTTCAAATGCTGTGTAGTTTCTTGGCCTCTTGGCTCATTACTGATCACGGTCAATGTTACTTTTGGGCCACAGCTGCGTTCCCACGGATCCTCTGCTCTTGCCCCCTCCCTTACAGAACAAACTGTCTCGTCATGAAATGCTGCTTCTGGCCTAAACTGACTCTAAGAACAGACACATAATATAATCTGGATTAGAACAAAGGTTCGAGCTTAGTTAGGCAAATTAATACACGACATTTCCCCCCTTTGTGACTATAGAGTCACAGATCAATATTCATATAACAGAATGATTAAAAACCATAATAAAAAAGTTAAGTATAAGAGTTACCAAACTAGAGGCCAGATAAAACTTCATTCACAATGATTTATATAGTCTAAAAACAATCACATAGTAATAGTATTGGCCTCAAAATATCAAAGATACAAACTAATATGATATAGCTTACTTTTAGATGCTCATCAGTTACTTTGTAGGCAAAAAATGGTTTATTCTAGCACGCCTTCTGGCCATACTTAATGCCATTAGGCAGATTAATGATCCTCCATTGCCCAAAAACAATCACTCCTTACCATCAAGCGTTTCACTGACAGAGCCGCGCGGGTTTGATTCCTAAGAACCCACCATTGCCCGGAAACCCCAGACAGCTACGGCAACCTTTCAGCGAGAAGCCTCATAAACCACAAAGTAACTGAAGTTCCAGTGCTTACATTGTAACCTCCAGTGTGAATATAAGATTAAACAGTGTAATACCAAACAGCCTTAACGGCAATCACAGTACGCTCTTAATGCATGTCATGTATTATAGTAGGCACAACATCATTGGCAGTGTTTTACTTAATGATTGACAAACTTATTGTAAACAACTTAAAAACATTGTGCACTAAAATTGACTCATGTGTGGTGGTGGAACTGCCACGCTATAATACACATTGAATACTGAAGTGGGGTGTAGTGAGGTTACATGAATATAGTCCCACAATTACCCATTACTGGGTGATGCTTTTCAGATTGGGCCGACTTTGCCCTTCAGCCGACCATCTCTCGTCTGGATGACCCGCTTGAGTGACTGGACGTCCCCCTTGAGTGACTGAAAGCCCCCCTCGACCCCCTTCACCGTGGTGATGAGCTCTTTGAGGACTTCAATCACTTTGTAAGTCTCTCTGGCTGGCTGCGCTCGATAATTTTGACGTGCCTTCCCTCGGCCACGCATATAACGCACCTTTTTCTTGCCTGCTTCACCAGGGATCCTCCTAGTGAACTCGACGAACCTGGATTTTGGCAACTCGGCCAAGGCCTCTCTGACTTCCCAGGTGTCGGGAAAGTCATCCATATCCACTTCCCCTTCTGACATAAGTGCTGTGTGCACCCCATACTCAGATTCGTCATCTGTGTCAGAGTGGTGTGGAGTTGTGGGAACTGGTGAAGTGACGGGGCTTGTGGGGGTCCAGATGGGAGAGGGAGGGGTCTGAGTTGGCGCTGGGGTCTCAGAGGGCGCTGGGGTCTCAGATGGCGCCGGGGTCTTCCTGAAGTCCCCCCCCCCTTTTCCCTGCAGTGCAGTGTAGTTACGAGCTCTCTGTTGAGTTGAACCGCCCCCAGCGGTCGGGACCTCCGTAGTCAGCAGTTGGTACAGGATGGACTCCGTCTCTCTTTGGCCCAGACGGGACGGGTAAGGGGCCATCCTTGATGGACCTGGTGCAGATCTCGGGCTGGTTGAACCGGTGCCACCAGCGCTCCATGTGGTTCTCCCTGTAACGGTGTAGGACTGCCTACCATACACTGCTTCTATCTGGACTGGGGGCGTTATACCAGGACCGACAGGTGCTGGTGTGTGTGGCAGGAATTCTCCCTGAACTGGGGTAAACCGACCCGTAGAACCCTGAGCTCGGGCTCGGGTTTGGTAATAGCTATTCTGACTCATGTCTGGCAGATATTGGCCTATACTAGGAAATGTGGGGATTGGCCAGAACTGCGGATCTTCCTGGGGAGCAAAGCTAGATGTAGAAGTGGGGTATTCTATTTTGCGCACTGGCGGCAGGTTGCGGTAGACAGCCGGTGTCAAGGATACAGTTTGGGGCCTGATCGGACTGATATCTATCTGGGGTGCTGGTAGGGGTTGGGTCTGCATGGCCTGGGACTGGACCGGCTAGCCAAAGGGCTGCTGGGGTAGGCCAACGTTGTCCCTCCAGTAGTTTCCCTGGTCCATGATTTTCTATCAAACAATTACTCAGAGTTAGATTTGCAGTCATTGGTCATACACAGAGATATCCATCATTCTGACCCATTAATCTAAGCCCACCATTGGTCGAGCTCTTCCATATTGGAATACAAATGGTCACACTCTTGTGGTTGGACTATAGCATCGTCTGATTGTAAGATTGACATTTGATCTATTTGGCTTTCTTCCTCCAACCTAACTCTGCGCTGTTGGACCTGTACCATAAATTGACCAATGGTTATTTTTGATACCTGTTTTAACGCTAGGCTAGCAACAGGCACTACGCAACATGCTGTTATTAATATAATCAAAAGGATACAGGCTACCACTATCCCTACACCCCTCAAGACCTTGCTCCATGACAGATTTTTAAGCCAATCCCACCATTGTTAAGTTTTGGTGTTCCAGTTAGAATTAATCACATGTTCATCACGTAATAGTTTGAGTTTGGACAAAGCCGTTGTAAGGTTCCCTCCTTCTCCAGTGTGCATAGGTATTACTGAACAGCATTCTTCACCTATTTGTTGGCATACTCCCTGATCTTCGGCTAGGAGTGTTTCAATTACAAACCTATTTTGCAGAGCCATAAGAGATACAGCATGCAGTTGTTCTCTCACACCCTCAAGCGCGCGTATGGTGTAATTAATAAACCTCTGTTGGTTGTACCACATGTAATTGATCCACCTACTGTTACGAGCGAGGTACTGCGCGTTAATTATTTGTCCGTAAAACGGTACTGACCCTGCGATTTGCCCTGAAATTATCCAGGACTCGCTTATGGCTTTATGGTCATCGGGCGCACCAAACGGTTCTTGATTCCATGCTATGTAAACCTTATCATCTGTTTTCCATTTTTGGCCAATGTCTCTCTTTTTCCTCTCCCCTGATAATGTTGATGGGGCTAAAACTGTTATTTTCCCTGTTAGCATTGTGGGTGCACAGATCCCTTCCCAGCTGTTTGGAAGGTGAGTGCGAATTTGCTCATCTTTTTCACATATCCAAAACATGTCCCCTATTGGGACGGTTCCCCCAGAATAATCTGGAATTGCGTATTGTGAGATTTGCGTCTCCTCTAGCTGATAGATAACCTTTTTCCCATTTACTACTAGTTGTTGACATTGGAAATTTGCCTTCTTTGTGGTATTACATAGTTTGAGGTACTCTGTTTTGTTTCCGTTTCCACTTTTGTCGCTTGGGTACCATGTTATGTTTCTACACTGCACTAGACCCTTTCGGTCGGTTAGTTTTGGAGTTGTACGTGTGACCGTTTGTCGCAGCTTTTCTCCTCTCACTATACAGAAAGGAAATACTAGGTCCGGTGGAATTCTCACTACCGGAGGTAGAGGGTATTCTTCTTTTGACGCGGCGGATATATTTAATCTAACCGGACATACTTGTGTATCTTGGCTCCAACCGACGGTCTTTTGATTGTGGCGTCCTGCCAAAAACATGGCACATGGTGCAAAGCAATGTTCGATTTTTGGACATTCTCCTATTTGACTTCCTGGAATTGGTCTTAAACTAGGCAACCTTTTAGCATTATAGCATGCCACACATGTTTCATTACTCACTTGTCTGGCAGAGAAGTTTAGCCACTGGTAGAACATATTTGAGCCCCATTGTGTTGTTTTCACCCTGTTGATGGTGACAGCCCTACCCCCTGACACATCCCTTCTCTGCCTGTAAGTCCCAGTAAGCTTGACTACTCTCTTAGCTTTTGCCAGCATCATGATTCTCCCATTGAGTGTGTCCTCACAGTGTGCTGGCAGGCGGCAGATGACCGTAATGGTTATTGACCCTGTTGTGGGGCATTTGTCTCCTACTGCCCAACTATAGATTCTGGTTTTCTCTGAGGTTACAGTCAGTGCCAGATGTCTTGGGACAACTTTCGTGTATGTCAGATTTGTCTTTTTCCCCATGACCATTTTCCCTTGATCTGCAGCCAATACCCCTGTGGCCAGAGCACATCTTGCCAATGTCTCTTTTTCTTCCTTGGTGTATGTGTGGTTTAGGAATCTGTCAGGCATGGGTTTTTTGGTGGATTCCTGGGATGGCCTGCTGCTCTGAGGGGGGTCAACATAGTGCATTCTGTATGCCAGTATCATTAAGCATATTGCTGATATTAACATAAAGAGGCTACCCCCCAATACCCACAGGTCAACCTCATCCTGCTTTCCCTTTCTCATCCCCTGCCTGTTCTGTTTCTTCCCTGGCCTAGGTTTCGACATTATTTTTAACTCTATTTTAAGTGTCTGTCGTTCATCGTCTTTCTGGTCCACTGCTAGTGGATCGACTGCTGGTGGCGCTGTTGGTTGAAGTGCTTCCAGTTGAAGCGCTCCCTTTTTCTCCTCGTCCGGCCAGTCTTTGAGATCGCCTGACTCCCTGAGGGGAGGCATCGCCTTCCCCGTCCCGGTGTTGTTCATGCTCCTGCGGGGCGGTGTCACCTGCCCCTTTCAACCCCGGAACTGTTGCTCTTCTTCTAAAGGCTTCCTGTGTCCTTTCAGGATCTTCTGCTCTGCAGCAATGATTTAGGTGGAACCAAAACTTCTTACCGTCAACTTTTACGGCTGTTCTGGTGGCTAGTCGGACTTTGAATGGTCCGTCTCGTCTGGGCTCGTTCCACTTTCTTTTGAACACCTTCACGTATACCCAGTCTCCTGGAGAGATTTTCTGCAGTTCCTCAGCGATCTCCGCCTCTCTCTCCTCTGTGGCTCCTTTCACCTGTTGGAATACAGCTTTATGGATTTGAGTTAGCTGCTGTAGGTAGCTTTTCAGCTCCCTTTCCAATTTTTCAAGAGAGGGCCCATCGATGGGGCCCCTCGTGTGCGGCACTGGCATGGGTCGACCCGTTAGCATTTCATGCGGGGTTAAGTGTGTTATTCGGTTACGCCCAGGCCACACCAACTGCGTGACTGCGTTGTGTTGCACCGGAAGTTCCAGTCATTTCCAATGTAACGCTGCGTTTTCCCAACAGGGTTGCGTTCCGAAGCGTATGCGCTGCATTTCGGATCACGCAAGCGTTGGATTTATCGAACGCTTGCATCAAATCCACTGCATAGATCTGGCCGGAAGTATCATAGAATCACTGGCCAGGCGAACATTTCAGGACAGGTGTCATGGCGGACGTCCAAGCGGGGCAGAGCGAGGGAGTTTATAAATCAAATATTGGCTAAATATGTCCATGGAAAAATTATTTCTTCCGACAGATATCTTAGTTATAACGACACAGAACTACAAATGCAGTTTTGTGTTGATACGTGAGGCAGAAATTCAATTTCGAAAAATCTCACGATCTCGTAGCTAACTGGTAACGTTTACCTCTATGGTTGCCCTATTGTGAGCGAGAATTGAATCACTTTTTGGGCTATATAGCATCACGTACACCATAGGCTGTATATATATATATCATATACGACTATAAGGCTATATATAAAATATTTATTTAAAAATGTGTCAAATACTGATCTAAAAACTGCATCGGCAGCCTATTATGTTGTCTCCCGCCTATATTCGAATTGTGGAGGGAGTTAATACTAATATAAATAGACACAACAGAGCCGGTTCTCACATCTTTCAACAATGAGACCAGTTCTGAAGAGCGTGCTGAAGATAGCGATGCTAGACGACCAGCCACCGCCAAAGCGCCGGCTGTGTGGGTCCAGCCGTATATCACTGCCCGTAAAGAAGCCGGAGAGTACCATCGTCTGGTCCAAGAGCTTCGGCTGAATGGAGAGGAGTTTCGGAGATACTTTCGCCTCGACCGGGGTCAGTTTGACCATGTCCTCCAAATGGTTGGATCCAGAATTGAGAAGATGGACACCAACTACCGGGAAGCTATCAGCCCAGCTGAACGGTTGGCGATTTGTCTCCGGTAAGTCAGGCCCCGAGAGCTGATTGTAGATAACCATCATCAAGAAAAGAGAGACCGGCACTCACGGTAGGCTATAATGAAACTATGCCTTTTATTAGGGCAGAAGATCGGACGTTTCGGCGCTTGCCTTTTTCAACAATCTTTGGCTTTGTTGAAAAAGGCAAGCGCCGAAACGTCCGATCTTCTGCCCTAATAAAAGGCATAGTTTCATTATAGCCTACCGTGTGCCGGTCTCTCTTTTCTTAAGTATCTACCCTCCAGGCACCCAGGCTGTTGTATATACGGGAGTTGTGCGCTTTACTTATATTTCAGATAACCATTATTAAAATCATTAATGTCTAGATGAAGGCTAGCCTATATTCTATCGTATGCTACTGCATGTGTGTGCCTGTGGGCTTTTGTCTGTGCCCAAGTGCAGTGCACTGGTAGAAGCGCTGTTTGAACCACACGGGTAGCCTATTAATTGTGATGGATCCAGGAACTTAAAAATGATAGATAATAATACACTGCATTTACATTAATTAAAATCCTAAGACGCTTACAGAATCAGATCTGATTTTAATGAATGTAAACATAATCTATTATTATCTATAATTTTAAATGCCCTGCCCTAAAATACCCCTGCCCTATAGGACTATCCCGGCTCTAGACTAGCCTACCCCTGCCCTATGGGACTATCCCTGCCCTAGACTATCCCTGAATAAATAACCCCTGTAGTAGGAGGCATTTCTGTCTGTGTATAAACGATAAGGTGTATGTGTGGTTCAGGTAGCACTGTCTGCACATAATAAAACTAAATTATCTCTCACGTAGGCACACATACTGTACACACACAGCACAACACTGTAATACACTACCCTACAAAAATGCATCCTAAACTATAACATTCTTTTTCAGATTCATGGCAACAGGGGACTCCTTCAAGACAATTGCCTTTAGCTTTAGAGTGGGACGGTCCACAGTGGCAGCCATTGTTCCCTCTGTGGCGGAAGCTATTTGGGATTGTCTGGTAGAGGTTTACATGCCTGTCCCCAAGGAGGAAGACTGGAAGGCCATTGCTGCGGAGTTCAAGGAGAGATGGGATTTTCCCAACTGTGTAGGCTCCATCGACGGGAAGCACATTGTGATCCAGGCTCCACCAGGCTCCGGGTCGCAGTACTTCAACTACAAGGGCACCTTCTCCATCGTGCTCCTGGCCATTGTAGATGCGAAGTACTGCTTCCGTGTTGTTGATGTCGGTGCCTACGGCAAAGGGAGTGATGGGGGTACTCTCCGCGACTCTGCCTTTGGACAGGGACTACGCGACGGCACTCTGGGAATTCCACCACCTGTACCTCTCCCGGGGGCTGAAGACCTGGGACCCATTCCCCATGTGTTCGTCGGCGATGAGGCCTTCCCTTTGAGATCCAACCTCATGAGGCCCTACTCCGGACACGAGCTGCCAAGACAAAATCGAGTCTTCAACTACCGACTATCCAGGGCAAGGATGGTGGTTGAGTGCACGTTTGGGATTCTGGCAGCCCAGTGGAGGATGTATCGGCGGGTCATTGCTCTCCCCCCAGCAAAAGTGGAAGCCTGCGTGAAGGCCACGTGTGTCCTCCACAACTACCTGAAGAGGACAGCCCAGGAGCCATCAACGACATGGGAGGTGGACAGGCCATGTAATAATCTGCAGAACATCACCAGGGCAGGCACCAACAACGCTGCCAGGCAGGCACTCGAAGTGAGGGAGAAGCTGACCAGGTTCTTCATGTCGGCAGTAGGAGAAGTCCATTGGCAGCACACAGTGGAGTGAGGCACACACTGCAATTCATCCAGTCAAAACCAAAAGGTCCTTTTAAGGACCAACCACCATTATCCATGAAGAGCAATTGTTTTCAAAGTGTCATGCCTCATTCTTTCATTACATTTTACACAACACTCAAAAGGGCATTATATAATCATTTGACATGACCGGGTTGATAACTAAGGTATTACAGTAGTCATTTACAGTAGCAGACACCTTTATCCAAAGCCACTCAGTGTACCACTACTCACCAGAACCCAAAGTTTACAGTATGTTCTACACTTATTTAAGGACTGAACATGAGATTGGGCTATAAAATGATGGAATCTGATGCACAAACATAATGAAAAATAAACTTTATTAATTAAAGATTATATCTTTAATCAACAATTAAATTACCTTGTGGTAATTAATAACAATTACCACAACGCAGAGGATATCCCCATATCTGTAAGAGAAGAACACAAACAGGGTTAGGCTACATATAGGTTAATTAGACATAAAAATGAATGAAATTGATATATTGAGGACAGAAAGTTATTTGAGGGGTGCAGTGATATGTGCAAACCAGCCCAGTAGGTGGCAGTATTAATATTTTTAATGTCTTGTTTTCATTTGTTGTAGTTTAGTAATAACTTTAATAAACTAATAGTGACACTGAATGGACTGGTAGGCATAATACAATAGGGTGAATAAGAGGAAAACCATCTCATGCTGTGTGGAAGCTGTAGGAGGGAGGCTGGGGGTTGGAGGCTACGGTAGACGGTGGGTCTGGAGGATGGAGGTAAGAAGAATAGAGTTACATAGGTTACTTGGAACAGAAAATGAAACTACAGTATATTGAGGATAAATGTACAGTATATTGAGGATACAAACTTACCACCAAACTCTGCTTCATAAAGGACCAGTTGGATTTTCACTTTCACAGCTGCCTTCTTCTGCAGTGAGAGTCTTTTCAATGTTGGCACAAGGCTCTGGGTATATAGCATGTCCTCATCCGTCACCTTGGCCTGTTCGGCATCCCTTTCAACCGATTCCAGAAGCCGCTGCTGAAATTGATTCAGAGGGATAGGCTGGTGGGACCGATGCCGTCTGTTGCCCGGCAGTGGTGGTGGCAGGCCAGGGGAAGGTGTGGGGCCTGTGGCGGAGGTGACAGGCATGGGGGCAGTGGCTCTGGGAGTAGCTGGTAAGTTGGCAGTGGACACAGGTAAGGGACCAGCAGCTGGTAAGTTGGCAGTGGACACAGAAATAGGGCCAGTAGCTGGTAAGTTGGCAGTGGACACAGAAATGGGGTCAGTAGCTGGTAAGTTGGCAGTGGACACAGAAATGGGGTCAGTAGCTGGTAAGTTGGCAGTGGACACAGAGATGGGGCCAGTAGCTGGTAAGTTGGCAGTGGACACAGAGATGGGGTCAGTAGCTGGTAAGTTGGCAGTGGACACAGAGATGGGGTCAGTAGCTGGTAAGTTGGCGGTGGACATGGGTGAGAGGCTGGCTGCTAGTAGGTTGCTGCTGGTGGCCCTTGGCTTTATGAATGGATCTAGGAAGCATAGGATTTGAAGGAACCTCCAGGGCTGTTGGGTTGTAGCTGCTGCTCCTGATCTCTTCTTCTCCTTTTCCTCTCTCTTTTCCTTTTGGTAGCGATCCCCCAGCCCACGCCACTTCTTCCTACAGTCGTCTTCTACACACACACACACACACACACACACACACACACACACACACACACACACACACACACACACATAGTTAGCTGACTTGAATGCCAACATGGCCATTTAGAACTTGTCCAAAACAAATACTAACAGACAGACAGACTAAAAATTGTTACATTAAGCCTAATTTATGATGTATAAGACAAGCTATGGCTCATATAACGTTACACACAACATGGTATACATTTATACTGTTATTTTATGTGTGTCTCTGAGCCAGCTTGTCTTATACATAAACTAGCCTTTACTTATGTATGTACCGGTAGCTAGATAAATGCCAGATTTGGAAGCCTATTCAGTAACAATTTGGGCGCTAAAAACGTGACCGCTGACTTTTTTCAACACTAGCAATGGATGAAATAGCTAGCTACGTTAGCTAGCCAGAATAGATTCACGAAAACTGAAGCTAGCTTACCTGGAAGACCTACAGTTGTGGCCACTTGCCTCCACGCCGCATTTTTCATGTTTAAATTGCGATAGGCATCACAGCTGCTGTCATAAATACAGCGATGCCCAGAGACCGCAATAATCAAGCTCTCCTCAATATTGGGCATTGCTGTCTCGTCCTTCTTCGGCGGCGCTGTCTCGTCCTGCGCGCACAGCTGCATTCAAATAGTGACGTATGCTGCGTTCAAGTAGAGAGGGCGGTTGCGATACGTTCAACGCAGTCACGCAGTTGGTGTGGCCTGGGCGTTAGTACTTGATCTCATACTCATTAGTGCTATTGGTAAAGCTTGCAACCAGTTCAGCTGGCTGTCTTGCATAATTTTTGCTATCTTTGCTTTCAGCGTGCCATTCGCACGTTCTACCCTACCTTGGCTCTGTGGGTGATATACGCACCCATATCTCTGCCTGATTCCCAGCATCCTGAAAGCTATTCTGGCTATATCTGCCACAAAGGCTGAACCGTTGTCTGAACTTAATGTGTCCGGGATGCCAAACCTGGGGAATACTTCTTTACACAAAAATTTTGCCACTGATCGTGCATCTTCTCCAGCTGTTGGAACTGCTTCTATCCACCTACTAAATCTGCAAACTACTACAAGAATGTATCTCATTTTCTGTATTCGCATTGTCATGTCTACGTAATCAATCATTAAGTGCCGAAAAGGTCCATCCGGAACTGGAATATGTGCTATTGGGGCTGAAAAAGTTTTTCTAACATTTGTGACCGCCGCTGGTAATTTGGTCCTCAACTAGGCATTTTCATTTTTCAGTTTTTTACAGATTATGAAAGTGCAGATTGTAAGCTTTCAAATGAGGTCTCATACATTGAAATCTGAACATATTTGAAGAAGATATGCTTATTTGAATGCTAGTACTGCCAAATCAACTTAGCTGAGAAATCCCCCTCCAAAGTTCTCCAACATTTTCACACCTCTGACTGCCAGGTAATGGGCGTGAACAATAGCCTGGTAACCGCACCCCCAGCCACTCCCCCACTGGACGATCTGTCATTATCTGTCAGAGTGGCTGTCAACTTGGGGTATTACCTGAGAGTGGCAGCCAAGTGGGGTGCTCTCTCACTGATGACCCCACACTCTTTGAGTCAGTATTAATCTTGTGTTGTGAATGCAGTTAAGAACAATATAAGATGAAGTTCAAATTTAACGTTCTTTATTGTCACATACATGATATAAAGTACAAGCATAAGTAGTTAAGTGTACAAAAAAAGGCAACAGTCTAAGTGTTAAAGTGTACAGTCAGTTGTCTGTTTTATAGACAAGGTGCATAGTGTTCATTGTGATCAAGTCAATCAATCAATCAAAGCTTTATTTATATAGCGCATTTCATACCCAGAGGCAACACAATGCGCTTTACAGAGAACAAGGGAGGTGGGCAGACATCCCACCCCTACATATTCCAGAGGGAAGCAAAAAACAGTAATCACCCGGGGGCCAGATAAGTGAGCTGTAAAAATTCTTCCCTGACCCCTCTCAACGAGGCGATCGAGCAAGCTCCTGGAGTATGTTTGTCTACCGGCTAAGAACATTTATAGAGCAATAAATAACATTAAATTACATTTTCAGAGTAAGAGAGGCTAATAACATCATAGGAGAGACATGGCAAACATTGGTGTATGTCTGTGTGTGCATAAATGTGCCTGGGCCCAGATAGAGGCAGGGTTTTGGGTAGGGTGGGGGGTAGGAAAAGGATACGGACCCGGGGTAGGGTGAGGGGAAGGGGGTACTGGACCCAGGCCTAAGGCCGGAAGTGGACTGTTGTATGTCTGTGTGTGCGTGTGTGTGTGTTAACTAATTTGCTACGACATCTGCAGCAGACACAGGGGTATCTATCGGACTCAGGGTGGTCTACTGGTGACAGTGGGGCATCCACTGGACCTGGTTAGAAGATAGGAGGGAGAGAGAGAGGCACTAGGGAGAGGGGATGCAGAACAGGTGTGCAACAAAGTAATAACAGTCCCCAGCTCAATACTCAAGGTAATAACAACAGTACTCAGCTCAGTATTCAATATTCTAACAATTCAGTCTGTGCAAGTGTGGGCAAGTCTGTGCAAGAGAACAAGCAACGCTTCAGTATACAAACAGGAAAACAGGAAAGGCTGTGGCCTTTCTCCTGCAGTGCTGTCCGTCCTGATGATCTGCAGTGAATCTACAAGCGGACAGTCTTGTTCTGAGCTGCTGTGGAGTTTGGCGGGGGACATGTGACGTCTCGTCCCTCATCAGAACAGAACTCTCTGATCTTGTCAAAGAGATACGTCTGTCTGGCCATGTCCAGTCCGGGTGGGGCTTGCACAAGAAGACCTTCTCTGGGGGGCAGGACATCCGGTGCCGGTGCATCACAGTGTTCTCTGGCCACAACCATGCCAGGTCTCTCAGCATCAAAACTGCAATAGAATAGAAGGAGGAAAATACATTAAACTATTGCCCACAGTACTGGCACTCCATATAGATAAAATAGTACCAGAATGTGTTGATTAAATAGACTAGCTAATGCATGATAGGATGAACGTATTCTCACCTGTTGTGCAAAATCAAAGCTGTAGTGCATAGTGATCTTCTTGCTGGCTGGTATGAAGGGAGAGCTGCAATTCCTTACAAGCTGGAGCTGGTTTTTGCTCATCCTGTAACCAAAACAAAGAAAAAGGTGTCAGACTACCATAGCTCTCATGCTCTCTCATTCTGTTTCTCTCTATAATATAGCTACCTAGCTAGATATTAGCTGGCTAGTTTAGGAACAAAGGGCTAGCTCCGCTAACTAGCATGTTAGCTAACGTTAGCTAGCTAGCCTTTGTTATGCTAGCTAGACTTAGTCACTTGTTTAGAAAGGAGCTTCTGCTAAACGACTAACGTTAATGTAATATAAACAGCACAGATAGTATAAAGATCAGCTTACCCCAAAGCAAAGCAGAATGCTTGGCGGTGGTGTGAATCTGGTACGTCGTTCGACGCAACTCTGCGCTTGGTAGCAACAAGCTGATACAGTCATCTCTGTATCACAGGTCATCAAGAATAAAACTCCGTGTACGAACGAGTCCTGCTCTGCTGGAGTTTTAGCTGCTCTTAAAACTCTTTCCATGCCCTGGATGCCATCCCCGTCTTCTCTTTAGCAAACGCTGGAGCATCCATGGTTAAACTTGGGACAGTAAAATAATTGAATGTAAACACCGGCGTGTTGGGGAAGGGTGGGGGCGGAGAACCCGGAAGCAATAGCCAATGAAACCAAATCATGCTAATCGATCTGCCCGCCCCCAAGCCCGGCTCGAAATCAGCTAAAAACGAGCTTAGTTTGCAGACTAATTAAACGTATTTCGTGACCCTAAAACTGTTGTCTGTTATAGTAAGTAGGTTCTTCACAACTTCAACTTTGGTAATACACCAAAAAACAAAAAACGAAAAAAAACATTTTTTTATATATTTTGCCCTCTAGCGCATTTCGGGGTTTGCCGAGTTGCGGACCAAATCACCAGCCGCTGTCACATTTAATCTTGCACAGACGTCACATTGTGCTAAAGTTCTGTCTACCGTGGCCGCTAAATACGGTGACCACCAGTTCTCTTGTAGACATTTAATCACTTCCCCCCTTGCGCAATGGCTAATGCCATGCGCATTTCTAATAGCAAACCCAAGTAACGAGATAGGCAGCACAAAATGTCCCTGATGACTGCGCCATAGTCCTTGTAGAGGACCAGGTGAGGCTTTGTATGAAGCCCCTCTTTTGGCCCATATAGATTTCTCCTGAGGAGAAGCCCTACCTTGTGCTAATATAAGAGACGGAATGGTTACAAGTGGTTCTATGGCCTTCCGCCAAGATTACAGGCCCCATCGTGATACCACTACCTGTTGCGGCTTGCCTGGCTGCTTCATCAGCCTTGTTATTGCCAATAGCAATGATTGAATTTGTTTTTTGATGTGCTGGGCATTTAACAATAGCTAACGCGGTGGGTAAAAGCATGGCTTCTAACAACTGTGAAATGGCATCTCCGTGAATGATGGGAGTACCGTCAGCTCTTTGAAAACCTCTCTGTTTCCATATGTTGCCATAAATATGACAGACTCCGTACGCATAGGCTGAGTCCGTATATACGTTTAATCTTTTACCAGCAGCTAGTTTACATGCGACAGTCAGTGCCTTAATCTCTGCCAGTTGTGCAGAACATGGTTGTGCTATGTGTAAGCTCTGAATGTCTCTGAATGATTCACCATCATCTTCTAATTGAACCACACCATAACCGGCGTGATTTCCAGTAGCATCACGGAAACATGAACCATCTACAAACAAAGTAAGATCAGCTGGGATCGGTGTGTTATGTAAATCATCTCGGGCACGCATAAATGTGTTTGTTGCTAAAATGCAGTCATGTGGCGTACCATCTGTCGGCAGTACCATTCTGGTGGCCGGATTCACTGTACTACATCGCTGAATTGTCAGTTCTGGTGCAGAAAGTATTACCTCATACCCGGTGCGTCTGGCATGTGTCAGTACGAATCGTTGGCTAGTGAGTAAAGCATGTAGCTGGTGGGAGGTGTATAAAATCACTGGATGTCCCATAGTAACAGAGGAAGCTTTCTGAAACGCAAACGAGGCTACCGCTAACCCTTGATAACATGGAGGTAATCCGGCCTCAACATTATCTAATTTAGTACTATAGTATGCTATGGGCTGCTTCCCTATCGGGGTGTCCTGCATTAACACGGCATTAGCATATCCTGCTCTTTCAGCTACATACAAATGAAAAGGTTTAGAGTATACTGGGTTTCCCAAGGCTGGTGCAGATTTTAGGTCACCTTTTAGGGCCATGAACGCCCCTTCAGCTTCTTCTGTCCACTGTAACTGACTTTTTTGGTCCTGTTGACCAGCAGCACGTATAAGAGCACGAAGTGGAGCTGTTTTAAATGCATAATCACAAATCCAGGGTCGACTGTATCCAGCCATCCCCAGAAAAGACAACAGGTGCCCTACTGTCTGTGGTTTGGGAGTTTTTATTATGGCCTCTATCTGATATTTAGCTATGTGTCTCTTGTCACCACACAATTGTCTTCCTAGATACTCTACACTAGGCTGACAAAACTGTAACTTATCCTTACTAACTTTATGCCCTCCTTCAGCTAGTCGTGTCAGTATTGTTATAGAGTCCCTTTCACACTGCTCTTTAGTATCACTGCAGATCAGTAGATCATCTACATACTGTAATAGTGTACTTGATACATGCAGATCCTGTAAGTCTTGTGCTAACACTCTGTTAAACGCTGATGGGGAATCTGCGAATCCTTGAGGAAGTCGCGTATAGGTGAACTGCGAATTTCGATACGTGAATGCAAATAAATGTTGGGAATCTTTATGTATTGGGACACTGAAAAATGCAGAACATAAGTCTATGACTGTGTACCATTTTGTGTTCGGTGGGATGTTTGATAATAGTGTGTGCGGGTCAGGGACAACGGGTATGGGAACCTCCACAACTGAGTTGACAGCTCGCAAATCATGCACCAATCGGTAATCGTTTGAATGTGGCTTCTTTATTGGAAAGATAGGTGTATTACAGGCGCTTCTTGTTTTTATTAGTACGCCTGCATTCACCAGACCTTCTATTATAGGGCCTATACCCTCCGTGGCATGTTGTTTAAGAGGATATTGTCTTTGGTATGGCAAACGTGCTCCCTCTTTTACCTTGATTAGTATGGGTTGTGCAGATTTTACTAATCCTACGTCTGTTTTGTGTTTGGACCATAACCATTGGGGCACCTGGGCCAAAAGACCCTCCTGTTCTACAGTTAACATCTGATGCACGGGCGCCTTAACTGTAACGAGAACTCGTTCTGCTGTCCCTACGTCATATATTTTTGAAGATATTCTTAAATACTGTGCATCTGGGGATACATGGATATACTTGTTGCCGGTTTTCTCCCACTCCGGTATCTGCATGGCTGTTCTAACCATAGGGCCTAGCTCATGGGACTGATATCCCTCAGATACCATTAATGTGACGTGTGGGGTGGAGTTATTCACCTGAAACCATTCTTGTAATTCTGGTGGAAGTGTAACTCCTGCTGCTGCCCCCTGGGGTCCTATATAAATGTCATTGCTAATTAGTGAATACTGCTGTTTGTTAATCATTTCCTGAAAACACCTATCATAGTCAAACTCTGCAGGAGTTAGTTCAGTGAGATATTGAAGTGTACAGTGCAGGGGCAGTTCTGGGCTTTTAGCTTGCCCTACCTTGGTGCGTATCCACGGTTCCCATTCTATCCACCGCTGTTTCAGTGCTGATTCCTGTGGGGTAAGTTTTACCCAATAAACTACTGGGTGTTTGTCTTTGTGTATGATTACGCGACCCTGTACAACTCTACCGGGCCTGTATTTGTAATCATGATCTGTTGTCAAAGTCATCATTTGTGTGAGTGGTTCTTCGGGGAAGGTAATACTTAGTCAATCTTCTGCACATGTGATGTTTGCCCCTAGAGGGCACAAAATGTCTCTTCCTAACAGATTGACGGGTGATTGAGCAGCATATAGTATGGGTGCCACAACTTCTTTATCGGCTATGAGCATCGTGATTGGCTTAGTGAGGGGTACAACTTGTGTCTTCCCAGAGAAACCTACTGTTCTTATTGATGAGCTAGAAAGGGGCAATTTACATCCGTCACTTCCAATACACGAATATGTTGCCCCTGTATCTACCATGAATGTATGGTGTTTACCAAGTATTGTTACTGGTATATTGGGCTCGTCATGCGGTTTTAACGAGATGATTGGTGTCATGGTGTTCCCCTCCGGTTTCTCTAGGCACCCCTAATCCCAGTCTGCCGCAGGGCCTAACCATGGATTTGCTGGGCAGTTTCTTCTGAAATGGCCCATTTCCCCACACTGCCAGCATTCTCTTGACGGTCTTTGGGGTTCTTCTGCCATATTTGGTGTTGACTGCGGGCGTCTGGTTTGTTGTTGACGCTGTTCACCTTGTTGCTGTTCTGCCTGTGGATTTTGCTGTTGTCTTTGGGGGGCATAGTTTCGTTGGCCGTACCGTTGCTGTTGGCCTCCTCTCCATCCTCCGCGTCCTCGCTGCATTGGCCTGCCTCGGCCTCCCAGATCCTCACGACGGTATTCTGCTGCTGGGTTGACATGCACGTGGATGGGAGGATATGCAGATTGAGTTGTGGGTGGACAGCGTGGCATCGTCTGAGTGGGGGGTCCTGGACCTATTTGTGGTTGGGTTAGAACTTGGGATATGACTGGGGCCTGAGTGAGGGTTTCTTCAGTTTCCGCCATCAGTGGGGTCTGAGCCTTTGCTTTTTCTTTATTTTGTTTCTGAGTTAGCTCTCCCAGTTGCAGTGCTGTGAGTTTGTTGGCCAACACTTTGCTCAGCTCTTCTACATCTTGCTTTTCTTTTCTGTACATGTCCACATGATGGACGATGTGTTCTGAGAATAGTGGCCACTCCATCTTTGCCAGTCCTACTACTCCATCCAATTTCCTCTGTACTTCGCCTGGCATGGCCTTTTTAACCATCAGTTTGAATAGGCTCTGACAGGTGCTGTTGGCGTTCCAAGCACTCCCTGTCTCGTCAAGCCATTTTCGTTGGAAGTCATGTAGGAACTTGGTTGGACATTCGCCATCTTTCAGCTTCTCTCCTTCGAGCTTGGTTGGATCCATCTTCTCTGGATATTTCTTTCTGAGCTCTGCCCATACCACGGTGCGATGTCCTCCGAACCCCACTCCGTTGTAGGTGACTCCGGCCATTACTCCTGGTAGTTGGGCTCCTTCGAAGATCTCGTCCGTGGTTTGTTTTCCAGCCACGTTCATCAGTAATGCCTTAATGTCCCCCAGGGCCAAAGTTACTCCTGCTGTACTTTCTTCTAACGCTGTTATCCATTTATTTGCCCCTTCCGTGACGTTCGGTAGTCGTGCGACCAGACCTATCAGATCCATGAATCCCCATGGTACGTATGCAGGAGCCTGTCCGGGTCCTTTGATTACTAGTGGGCAAATTCTCTCAGTCGACCACTGTGTTTCGATTTGCGGGTCACTCTCTCCCCTTCTTATGAGCCGTAGTCCTGGGTTTCTCTCCCAGCTTGAACTCCTAGTTCCTTCCGTTCTCCTACTCCGGGGCTTGGGTGCTCTCTGACGCTCTTCCTCTTCAGAGTCAAACTGTGGCTGTTCTGTTGGGCGCAATGGCTTCATGATGCCTGTCAGGCTTACTTCCATTTCTCCACGATGGTCGGGATGCTTCTCTTTTCCTGAACGAGGTCTGTGGAAGCTTGTGGTCGGGGATGACGGTGTGAACAGTTCTTCCAACTCGTCACAATTCCTTTCAGCTACTTGTATTCGTCTGGCGTGATCTAAAAGGAGTTCTTGTACCTTGTTTATGTTAATCGTCTGTCTGTCTTTTGCTGGTATCCCCGTTGAGCTCTCCAGGTACAGGGCATCTCGATCTTCCTGTTGACTTGATGGTGGTATGTGGTTTACCTCATCTTGGTCATTTCGTCTTTGTCCAGTGGGGGTCGTGTTTGGCGGACCGGGCCCAAGACTGCTTTCTGGATGTAGAGACTCCCTCCTTCTCTCTCTCTGGTGTTGTTGCTGTTCTTCTTCTTGTAGCACTCTATACATCCGTCTATCTTCTTCCTCCTCGGGTCTTTCTCTCTCAGTTCTTTGGTGGGTGGATGCAGCCGCTGTCGTTGGTTCTGCTGGAGCAGGCGCAGGTTCTCTTATTGTCAGGGTGAAGTCCCCTTTGATTGCACAATTCAATTCTTCTCTGGCCTTGTCTTCTCCCGCTGGTATCACTGGATAGAGCCCTGCTCTGAATGGGTTTGGGCGGCCGAATGGGTTCAGTCTGCCTGGATACGGGGGAGGGTCGATGTACGCCGTGGGAGCCGTGGGGGTCGTGGGAGTTGTTGCTGGACTCCCTTTTTTATTGTTGTCTTCTGCTTTTGGTGTGGTATTGGCTGTCATTTCTTGCTTGACTACCTCCATCTTTTTTACTCCTCCCTCCATCCTGAACCATTGTAGCACCTCCCTTTCTTTGGATCTTTTACCTGTCCTTTTGTCACTGTTATCTTTTGCCTTGTGGTGTTTTATGTTTTGCGCCATCTCGTCACAAATTGCCACTATATAGGTACCACCTTTCGGCCACGCTGGATTTCTCGCATGCCATTTCCGCATGTATTTTAGAATTTGTTTTTTGTGTGTCGGGTGCTTTGTCACCACTAGCTCGACTGGGGTTGTTCCCTCGTTGCCCCTGTCCTTCCCATTCACTGTTCCTTGGCTCGCCCCCATGTATCCCTGTCTCGCTTGATTAGCTAGGGATCTAGGGATTTCTGCTACTCCTGGTTCGTTTGTTCTAATTAGCACTATTATCTTTCCTACTGTTACCCCTACTTTAACCTTTGGGATCTGGTGTGGGTTGTATTCTAATTTAGTTGATCCGTCTCGCTGTGGTGTTTGCTTTATGTAAACAAACTTGCCTGTATCCCACTTGACTCGCTGGGGGTGATTGTAATACAGATCCGTGGATCTATTGCCTCCTGGTATATTCCTCCTAATAAGAAACCTTCTGGTAACC